>NW_005179240.1:60500-62908 GCF_000350225.1 Chondrus crispus
CGTCGACTCGATCGTCGGCGCGTCGTCGCCGCCCGCCCACGCGCTGCTCCACCTCTACCGCCTCCCGCCGCCCGTCGTCGCCGCCCTCGCCCCCGCGCACGCCTCCGCGCTCTACTGGAAGCTCGTCTACGCAGACGTCGTCGCCGCTATGCGCGCCGCGCAGATCGCAGAGCGCCAGGCACAGCCGCCGCCGCCGCTCACGCACGCCGCACGCGTCCTCTTCATACACGCGCAGAACGGCCTTGGTAACCGCCTGCGCGCACTCGCGTCCGCTATGACTATCGCTCGCGCAACGGGAAGGGTCCCCGTTGTCGTGTGGGAGCGCGACCCGCACCTCGGCGCCTCGTTTAACCGCTTGTTTGACACCCGCGCTTTCGGCTCCGATATCGACACCGTGCTGTACAGAGACCTCATCGTCCTCGACCACTTCCCCACCTGGCCAGAGGTTAGCACACGCTCGCCGAATTGGCACCCGGTCAATTATATGCTCAAGGACGGCCCGGGCACCGCCCAGAAGGTCTTGCGCTTCAATCTGCCGCACCCGCACCTCAACCTCACTCACCCCACCAACTCGATCCACTCCATCGGCAGCCGCCCCGCCCAGCCCCCTGCCCACGTGGAACCGCACACCTCCCCCGTCCCGCCGTCGCCCTCCCCGCACCCGGACACCATTCCACATCACGCCCACCTCTACATGAAGTCCGCCTACGTCGCCATCACCAATCCCCGCACCCTGTCCTACTCACAGCACGTCAACCGCGAGCTCAGGAGGCTGCAGCCGTCGCGCGCCGTCCTGGATATCGTCGACTCGCAGGATCGCATCGCCCTCGCGCACGCCATCGGCATTCACATCCGCTCGCGCACGCTTGCCAATGACAACGTTGACGTCGATACCGACTGGGAGTACACCCGCAAAGGCGCCAGGAAGACTAACTATTGGCGCTCCAAGTCGCAGCTTCCCGTCTTTCTAGACCGCATGCACGCCTTTTCCAAGTCAAACACCGATCGCAACGCCAAGTTTTTTGTCGCTGCCGATGATGTTGACCTCATCCACAAGCTGGAGGACGCCTTTCCCGGCCGTGTCATGTCCATTTCGCGCCAATGCGATGATCGCGACGAGGCCTGCGTTCTATATGCCATGGCTGACTTGCTCTGTCTGGCGAGGACGAGGAAGATCTATGGCTCCCATTGGAGCTCCTTTACAGAGGCTGCCGCCCGACTCGGGAACAAAAAGGCCCACTTGAGCGGCGTGCATTTCGGCAGGCCGGTTCGAAAGAGGCGGAAGCGCAAGGTCAAGAGAACGTTTGTGCAGAAAATCGTTAGGAGCGTCGGGAAGATGGTTAAAAAGGTGCGCGCCAGTCTGTGGTTCAAGCAATGGGCTACTAACATGACTTCCAACGGTTAGGGTGTGGCCTGTGTCATCGCCACAAGCGGTGTATGGCTTGGTCTCGTCTTTCTTCTTTAACTTTCTACATTTTATAATATTGGCACCCGGCACTCTTTTTGTCTCGAAGCTGCCTGGTTCCTGGTTCGGGCAGATGGGACTTTTTTTTTTTATGTATTTGTGGTGTGGTGCTCTGTGAGTTGACGCTGTCATGCCAAGTTGGTCCGGTTTTTCGTTTTCGGTCCAACGAGGGCTAGACGGTGTTTTCTTTTTTTCTTTTTACTAGCCGTTATGAGTATGTAGCCTCGGAAAGGAGACGGGAGTGTATGTAGGTGCGCTTTAGGATAGCTGATGCATGATCGCCGATGCGTGATCGCACGTGTAAAACAGTCGTCTACAATCGTCTACAGTGGTCGCCTTGGGGCATTGCATGCGTGTTGTGTGAGGGTTGTGTGAGGGTTGTGTGAGGGTTGTGTGAGGGTTGTGTGAGGGTTGTGTGAGGGTTTACGCAAGGCACGGTGCGAGCCTACAAGTACGTGATGATGGAGAATTAGCGACGGGATCAAAAAGCGGTTTCCAACTGTTGACAGTTGACATCAACTGTCGAACGGCGGGACACGTGCAGCAGAGCCGCGGACACGCGAAGGGGGTTTCCGTGCCTCTTGCATGGGCTCCCGTCGTTGACGAGGGAGAGAGGGGAAGCGAGTGGAAGCAAAACCGCGTCACGCTGACGTCCGGTCATCGCTTTTGCTCTTCTGGCGGTCCTACAGTGTCCCGTCCTTGTACACCAAAGTGGCTGCCTTTCCCGAGGCGGGTTCCGAGGGACCCGTCGACGTTTGGTGCCCCTCTCATACTGCACCACCCCACTACGACCTGGCGTTCGTGTACACGTGTGCGTTTTTGAAACACGCCCCCATGAAACAGGGGCGTGTTTCAAAAACGTACACACGTGTACACGAACGCCAGGTCGTAGTGGGGTGGTGCAGTATGAGAGGGGCACCAAACGTCGACGGGTCCCTCGGAA
>NW_005179240.1:63008-89894 GCF_000350225.1 Chondrus crispus
CCCTTCGAAGGGTACAGCTTAGGCGTCGGACAACCTGCGATGTCGCATGACATGTTTTTCGTCCCCACCACCGCGCGATGTCGTGTCAGACGCGTAGGCTGCACGCGTGAAGTTTACACTTTGGGTGCGGTTGCGAGACGTGAAAAGACGCACGTGCGCCAGGTACAGTGGTCTGCCCGTACAGTGGTGGGCCCGTACAGTGGTGCATACAGTCATGTACACACGTGTACAGTATGTGTCAGGTTGGCGTCCTGACACATACTGTACACGTGTGTACATGACTGTATGCACCACTGTACGGGCCCACCACTGTACGGGCAGACCACTGTACCTGGCGCACGTGCGTCTTTTCACGTCTCGCAGCCGCACCCAAAGTGTAAACTTCACGCGTGCAGCCTACGCGTCTGACACGACATCGCGCGGTGGTGGGGACGAAAAACATGTCATGCGACATCGCAGGTTGTCCGACGCCTAAGCTGTACCCTTCGAAGGGTACAACGGGTCCACGCTTCAGGACCATCGGTGTGTCTCAAGTCTTGTGCGGGCTCCCCATGCACCATATGTCTTCTATGCCTCGTGAGGCAACGTGTCGGCGAAAGCGTGTTGAAAACTGACACCCGCTCATCGGCGCGAGTGACAACATACTCGTACAACTAGTGAGAGCGCATAGCATTCCGACGTGATGACTCCGTGCGAGGGAAGGAAGGTTGCAGTCTTGGATGCAGCTCCTACACATTTCTCCTTTTCCTCAGCAACACCTTTTCTGCTGTCGTTACTGGGCTTGGAAGCAGCTCCTTTAACGTCTCGCTCAGAATGGTGGAGAGAGTCCGCTTCCTGGTGGAGGTGCGCAACCCGCCATTCGAGCGTCCCCGTAGCTACTCGTGTTTTTCTAAGGACGTGGAGGACGGAGTCGCCCCTTTCAATCAAAGAAAAAAGCTTTTGCCTCGACAATACGGTTTGTGTTGGGCAGAGTTTGTGCTCTCATAGATGGTACTATATCGTCACACTGGAGCACGCATAGGGATAGGGGTTATAGCAGGGATACCCCGGCTGTCCTATTGCGGCGTTTGAGCGCTTGACGTGGACTGTGGAATAAGTTTAGACGGCGCGGTAGTCTTCAGAGGTTCGTAATGTGGATGACGCTAAACTGTGCAATTACAATACTCAAAATCATGACCCTTCTCACCCTTCCGGTGAGAAGGGTACAGTATTTTTCTGTGCAGTGCCACGAATAGTAAACTGTTTTGAATATGGCTCGACGGACCTACGCGTCCTCCAGAGTTGCTACGCAGTCGTGATCCCGGCCTTATATTTCCGGTGCGGTCTGAATTGGCCGCTGCACGTCAGTTAGTCTCTCTTACCCTGACTACGTGGCTGCTAGCTGATCCGGGCGTCCTGCTAGTACGCTTGTCACAGGATGTAAGGGCAGTTACATTCCCTCTTCGCCCAATCACGCTGTCGTCCGGCATAAGTTCACTAACGACCACGCCGTACCTCTTGACACCAATATGATACCCGCCCCCCGGGCGAGGATTCACGGAGAACGGTTCCATTCCCAGTGGACCCGGGATGCATACCAATCCACGGTACGTGAGCATCCCTGCGTTGCTTGCCATCTGAGCGTTGATTTTAAAGCCCAATCCCACTCGGCCTGCCCCAGCTTTAGCGAACAAGCACGTGTCTTCTGCGTCAAGCTTGGTCGAGAAACTCTCGGCCCTGAGGAGTGTTATGACGTCGTTAGTGGTTTCTGTCTTGACCAATTCGCCGACTTGCTCGACCAGTTTAACGCAACGCAGGATATGTCTGACCGCCCTGTCCTCGAGCCATACGATTTGCATAAACTTAAGATAGAAAGACCAGACCGTGATGGCAGCGGCCACTGCCTCGAATGCAGCTCGTCCCCGGTCAGAGCCTTCCCCCGCTGGGACCGCAACGAAACGAGCATACCCAGACAGGACCACTATTGCCAGCGCAGTGGATGTCACCAGTGCCAGAACAGAGCCGAAGCTAAACACTGTGACATATCCCTGTGCGGCTTTGCGTTCAAGCTTAGACAGCTCACGACCATTAAACGTGGCTCCATTCCACGACTTCGACATGACACCCGCACGACACTGACAGATCTTGAACCCAGACTCGTCGTGTTTCACTAACTCTCTGCAAGGGACGTAGTCGGTCAGGAAGTGGCGTGCGGTCGTATCGAGAGGATGTTGGGATCCGTCTTTCGTAAAAAGGCCGACGTGCTCGTTGAACCGGCTCCCGTGAACATTATTCTGGGTCGGTCGCCTGCTAGCTCTCAGCAGGATGACGACTCCATTGACCACATCACGGACCTCGTCTGGAGTCAGAGGCTCATCTGCAGACTCAACAACCAGGGGGCAGGCTCTAGCTTCAAGACCACCGTGCACCGCAGTACTCCCGACCCTGACCCTACGGACCCTCTCTTCAAGATCATCTACGCACCCCGCTCGGAATTCGCCATGGAGCTCCTGACTAGCGACCTTACCCGCTATGCAAGCCAGCAGATCCCTCCGAGCGTGCACACTTGTGTATTTACCATTGAGAGCCCTGACCGCTCTCCAACTAACTCCAGCCCCCGTCCGGACCTCAATGTGTAAGGCATTCGGGTCTTTGGCCATTTCATCGGAAAAGCCTGATCTAGTAACGTCAACCCACTCCCAAGCGGATTCCAGGGCGCCGCAGTCCTCTATGGCCTGCGCACTGGTAGCCAAGCCAAGGAACCCTTCAAACCTGTCCACAGTATAGCCAGCCGGCCTGTATCTACAGCTCATCGTCTTGTCTTCGACGTCTTCTACTTCATCGAGTAGGTAGCTCATTTCGCGTGCTGATTCACAGCTTTTGAATTCGTGTGCCCTAGGGTGTCGTCCGGAAAGAGCTTGGCATGCTGGAGGTCTCAGATTCGACCCTCAACAAGAGTAGCTTGTTGTCCCTTTTATTTGGTCTAAAAGAGGGTAGCAATGGATCTTTTTTTCTTCCTTCCTCTTTCGCCCCTCTCCTCTCTCGCCCCTCTCCTCTCTCGCCCCTCTCCTCTCTCGCCCCTCTCCTCTCTCCGTCGTCCCGCCCTTTTTATATCGCCCTCCAAGACTTGTTCCGCCTCTCACAAACCGACGAGTGGAAGCGAATCCACCTCACAGCTACAATTATCCTCACAATTGTAATTCTATATTCCCAATTGGCATAATTTGCAGCGGACATGTATTGTTCAGAAACCAGCCATCTGATTTTTTTCTTCCAAACAATCATACAGTACAGTAGTTGGATAAATATAGGGTCATTCTGAGACCTTGTCCCCCTACTGATTGCAGCATTAAGCCATAAATATACTGTAGCAAGTAACTGTCATGTGACACCTCCACCGTACCTTGTAACTGTCATGTGACACCTCCACGGTACCCTTCCCCAATGGCTCAAATTGAAACACATTTTATGAATATTAAAATTAAAACTGCTTCTAGCACACCCATTCTCTTTGTTTCTGTCTCAATTGACGCGCACTGGTGTCTTTCGATCGCCACACAGCCTCTCATGATTGTCGGTGAATCATAATGCCAGCAATGTTCGACGGGGCGGGAGGCCGACTTCCAACGCCAGCCTCCACGGGATCGACCGGAAGCTTCGCAACGGCGTTCGCGCACACGCCGAAGGCCACGAGTGGTCCGAACCACAACATGGCCGAGCTGGATATCCCCCGTCGAGAAGGAGACCGCAGGCGGCCTAGCGTGCCTCGACTCACGGATGCAGAGGCACGCCACGCGGCGACGTTCGCGTCGACCGATGGCAGCGCGTACATTTGTTGGCTGTGCCGGACGTACGGCCACGCCATGTACGCGTGCCCGTTCCTGTCACCTGAACAACGTCAGTTCACGGCGTACAGGAACTACCGCTATCAGATGGAGACGCGCCCCGGAATGCCCAATCTCATCCAGCAGTCTACGCGGGCAGACCGAGGCCCGCGTCGAGGTGACCCGAGCCGATTGGGTGGGGGCGTCCGTTTTGCCCCTCGTGAAGGCCGGTACCGATACACGGGGACCGATCAAAGGGATCGACGTGACCTTCGTCGGATGGATACGCGATATTCTCGTCGAGATGGGCGAGGCGACCGGAGCCGACCTCCGTTGCCCCAAGGGGTACAGAACGCCATCATGGACCTCCAAGACTGGGCTGGGGAAACGTACCCCCAACCCACGGAAGGAAGCGGAGGAGAGCCCGTTCTCTCCGCCCGTCGAATATTGCAACGGCCGGACGTTGCAATCCAAAGCCACGAAGTATCCGATTACTTCGTAGAAGATGCCCAGCCGGGGTGGGGAAACAGTCTTCATCCGCGCGGCCATGCGCCCGTCGACGAGCTAGCTAACGATAGTCAGGCGAATAGCACTGACAGCTCGGGTAGTTCGAAAAACCCGTAAAGACAGTTACGTTCGCGCGGTCGCGTAAACCGTCTTGTCACACCAACCTAGACCCACCCCTATTTATCCCCGGGGGAGGAGGGGAATGTTTACCGATATTATTCCCCTAAACCCCGCACAAGCGCACCGAGACACCCGTAAGCTCGGTGCGAAAAAACGAAGACGGCGAGGCAACCATGAGCCCAGCGCACATGGAGGAAGGCACTGTGGCAACCGTGGGCCAAGTGCCTAACAAGAAGCGCATCGAACGCGCCGGCGGCCCGACCCAGGGGGACCCGGAGCCGCCAGAAGAAATCAAGCCGTGTACGAGCGCGACTTGTCGCGGGGACGCGGCCGACCGAAGGGCGCCCCGCGACCAAGGCCGAAGGACGCGGAAAAAAATCGGAACCGGCGCCGGCGGCCCAGGCGGAACGATCTGGCCGAGCCGAGCACGCCGAGGGTGGTCGACGGCGTCATTTGCCTTATGACGTCGAAGATTTACAACGTCCTCGGCTCGATAGCCACAGAGGTAAATGCCTTCAAGCCCCGCACGATCGCCGTTGATACGTGCTCGGGGTACGATCTGGTGAGGAAGGCCGACCTTCCTCCCGATTGGTTGCGGTACGTCATCTGCGACGCGCTACTGCCCCGATTGGCAGGTGCGAATAGCAACCCGCTTAAGCTCTCGGCCGTCTTACGTCTGGCCGTGCGCTTGAGGAACACGACGTTCCGAATTCCGTTCGTCGTGGCGGACCAGCTCGCCGTGCCGGTCCTCCTTGGTACGGCCTTCATCGATACACACGTACGGAGTATCGAAATCGAAGCTCAACGGTTGGAGCTCCGCCAAGGTGGCTCCGTTGCCATCGTCGACGGGAAAGGGGAGCCGACTCCCCCAACCAGGCGGCACGGACGTCAGACAAGCCGGGCTGACGCACGCGACGAAGCCCCGCAGGCGATCCGAATCGCCCGCTGGGTTACCATCCCCGCGAGGTCGCAGGCCCGTGTGCGCGTTACCACGACGGGGAGGGGCCTCGTGTTTATAGAGCCGAAGCCGTCACTACAACACCGACATGGAGTGAGGCTGACGAACGGCGTCGTCGAAGTCCTGCCGAACCAGACCTTCGACGTCATCGTCGCGAACTTTTCGCGACAGGAAAGGCGGCTTCCGAAGCACACCGTCGTGGGATACGCGAAGCGCAACCTCCTCGCGATCTTGACGCCCGAACGTGGATCGCGCACGCGCTACACCTCACCGACTTGACCGATCAAGTCAGAACGGCAGGAGCTGGTCGACCACGCTCCGCCCAGGGGGCAACCGTTGAGGAGAGAGGAGCCGGTACGGACGGCCGACCGGCGAAGTGCCCGCCGCCGGAAGGGGGCACTGCACCCGCCTCTAAGAAAGATCCCGAAATCCGCCGGAGGATTGGGAAAAAGAAATCGACATGTCATACATCGATGATGACAAGTTCCGGGGCCACGTGCTCGAGATGCTCCGTAAGCACTCGAGTCTGTGGAGCGGGGCGCTCGGAACGATCCGAGCGACCGAACACCGCATTCCCCTCGAACCGGGTACGAAGCCGATACGTTCAATGCCCTACCGAAAGGGGCCGGCTATGCGTGAGATGGTCGCCAAGAAAGTCAACAAAATGTTGAACGCAGGGGTAATCGAACACGTGAGCACGGAGTGGGCGTCTCCCGTGGTGCTCGTACCGAAGAAAGACGGCTCTCTTCGGTTATGCGTGGACTACCGGCGTCTCAACGCAAAGACGGCGGCGGATTCGTATCCGCTGCCCCGGATGGACGACTGCATCGATTCGCTCAGAGATGCAGCCGTCTTCACGACGTTGGACTGCAATTCCGGTTATTGGCACATCCTCGTCGCTCCGGAAGACCGGGACAAGACCACGTTCACTACGCATATGGGAACGTTTCGCCATTTGCGTATGCCGTTCGGGCTAAAAGGGGCACCGGCCACCTTCCAACGTGCCCTCGATATCATCCTATCTGGCGTCCGATGGCAGATATGCCTCGTCTACCTGGATGATGTCATCGTGTTCTCCCGTACGCACGGAGAACACGCGAAGCATCTCGACACTGTCTTGAGCTTGTTGAGGAGCACCGGAATCTCCCTCAAGCTCAAGAAGTGTAGCTTCTTCCAACCGAAGGTGCACTACCTGGGGCACGTCATTTCCCGAGGTAAGCTGACCGTCGCCGAAGCGGCGGCGGATGCCTTCAAGACGTTCACGTTTCCGAGGACGTTGACGCAGGTGCGCTCGTACCTCGGAGCGTGCAACGTCTACCGCCGCTTCGTGAAGGGGTTCGCGAAAATTGCGCGCCCATTAACGCACATGACGCGCAAGGACGCGGACCCCAACTTCGAAGACCCGACCGAGCTGCAACTTCAAGCGTTCGAAGCGTTGAAGGAGCGGATGATTTCCCCGCCGATCCTAGCATTTCCGCGGTACGGTCGTCCGTACATGATCGACACGGATGCTAGTCCCTATCAACTGAGCTGTTCGTTGCTCCAGGAACACGAAGGCGCTAACGACTGGCGCCCCGTGGGGTATTGGTCGTACTCACTTTCCGACAGTGAGCGCAACTACAGCGCTACAGAGCGCGAGTGCTTTGCCGTAGTGTGGGCCGTACGCACGCTACGGCCGTACATCGAAGGTACCAAGTTCACCGTCCGGACGGACCATGATGCCCTCCGATGGCTTATGTCCCTCACGGAGAGCTCCGGAAGTCTTACCCGGTGGCGACTGCGTTTGGCGGAATACGACTTCACAATCCAGTACCGCCCCGGGCGCGTCCACCAGGTGCCCGATGCCCTGTCACGCCTCGTGTCGCCAAGGGTCACCCACGACCCTCGCCCAGTCGTCGAGGTGGACGACGACATTCCTACCTTCGACGCGGGCACGACCGCCCGTGACGTGTCGGACGAGCTCGCGGATCCCGTCTGTACCGCGAGCTGCGATCATCAGGCCGTCCATGTCTTCGTGACAACAAGGAACCAAGCCGGACCGCGAAGAAGTTCGCGCGTCCGTACGCGCGACGAGCCGAGGGGCGACGACGAGGCCCCCGCTCTTGAAGGACCCACTTCGTTCTGGGAGGATAACGACCAGTTCGACGCTGTCGACATCGAGCGCGCCGAAGAACCCGAAGTTGGCGTGCCCGCCTCCACGGCTGCCCCTTCGCAGGACGACCCTCCGGCCCCTCTTACGCTAGAGGAGATAGCCGAAGAGCAACGCGTGGATGACTTCTGCCAGACCGTACTGGCACGACAGTCAGAGTCCCGGGACTCCGCGTTCTTCGAGAACCACCACGGGGTGCTCAAACGGAGACAACCCTTCGACCCTGACATCGTGCAGGTCGTGGTGCCACGGACGCTACGGGCTCGGCTTTTCCAGCTCTGCCACACACCAACCATCGCCGGGCACCCGGGCCAGAACCGTATGTACTTCGCGCTCCGTCGCGAGTACTACTAGCCCCATCTCGCAGCAGATGTCGCAGCTACGGTGCGAGGGTGCCGAACATGCGCGGTGAACCGTGTTAAGTTGCGGAAACACCTCAACCGTTTGAAGTTGTTTCCGGCAACACGGCCGCTTGAGAGCCTCGCCATCGACATCTTGGTACCGCTACCCAAGACGAAGGCAGGGAAACGGTTCCTTCTCGTAATTACGGACCGTTTCACCAAGCTGACTCAAGTTGTGACGCTGCGGACCGTAACCGCGTACACGGTCGCCGTCGCGTTCTGCGACGCGTGGGTATTTAAATACGGCGTCCCACGCCCGCTACTGTCACATAACGGACCGCAGTTTAACGCGAAGTTCTTCCACAGCACGTGCCGTGTCCTGGGGGTGACGAACTTGTACACTTCGGCGTACCACCCCCAGACGAACGGGCAGGTCGAGCGACACAACCGGACGATCGCTTCGATGTTACGCAATTACGTCGGCGAACATCAGGACGACTGGGACGTGTACGTGGGGCCGCTCACGTACGCGTACAACTCCCACGTACATCGTACGACGAGTACCACGCCCTTCGAGCTCGTCCTCAGCCGACCCCCGCCGGAGTTCTCTCTACATAGAGCCGACGGTGACGCGCCCCCGTCCAATAGGGGCAACGCGCGCGCTGAGTTCCTCAAGACGTTGGACGACACGATCCAGAAGGCGTACGGGAGCCTGCGCCGGACGCAGGCTCGGTACAAGCGCGACTTCGATAAGCGCGTCAGACGGCTCAACGCACGTATCAAGCCAGGTAATTACGTCTACCTGAACCCCACCGATGGGGCAAAGACGTCTAGCAAACTCGTGTCGCCCGCCGTTGGGCCATACCGGGTACTCGCCGACGACCGGCGAACCATCACGATCGATCGTGATGGTGTTACCGAGCGCGTCTCCGCAGACCGCTTCGTGTATGCGCCACTACCGACGGGCGTGCCACGGGCGAGCACGACAACCTCAGGTGACCTTGCCGACAAGGTCACCGAGGGCACTCAGTACGCTGTCGAGCGACTACTCCGGCATCGGGCCATGGAGGGCGGAACAACGGAGTTCCTCATCAAGTGGGCGGATTACGACACGCCCATCTGGACCGCACGGACTCACGTCCCGGAGGAGTTGGTGTCTCGTTACGCCCAACACCTCCGGAGGTGCACCGGCAGGGGCCTCACCTCGGACGTGAACGCGGACGCTCACGCTTAAGGAGGGGGCCCTCAACCGTCTCGTTCGGCTACATTCAACCGCTCCGTTACGGTTAAATTAGTCCCCTGTGGTTAGAGACCAAGGGGACGTTCGGAAGCCAAGCCGTATTTGACTCCCGAACGCCACGGATGCGAGACGAAGGAACCAGATGGTACGGACTGTCTGAATGGGGAGCGATCCCCGTTAGGGCCAATGTGACCCGAGCCGGACGACAGAGTGCGCGGGGAAGCCAATAGCCCCCTTTTCAGGCCCCTTTTGAACCGAGGGGCGAAACGCACAGCCACAGCACACGCAACGGTCGGAACCCGTGCACACGAGAACACCACGGAAGGGCACGTTGCCACCTAAGTGCAATCCACGACCACTGCAACAAGCTCGCCCGTGCGCGGAGATTATGCGGGTGTTCTTGAAATTGGGAGAAATACGCCTGAGGGGCGTACAGTACGCCGTTCGTACGCCCAGCGGCACGCGTTAGCCACAGTGGCAATCTGCCACCACCCTCGAGAAAATTAACGGAAAACATGCGCACGACGGGCGCAACGCACGTGCGCGAAGGTACGCACAGGCGTCATAAGGGACACGCCATACACTGTAGGACGACCGGCCGTGGCATTTGTACCCCCTCGGATGCGACCACGCGACGGCCCGCTGCACGCCGAGGAGCACGCCATCCTCGAGGGGGTCATCGGATGCCGGACCGCGACGTGAGGGACGCATCGGACTCCCCCTGCTCGTTCGCACCCTCGCCACCGGGGGCGAGGGACGCGAAGAAAGGAACTTTCCCGGCGCGTCCGCGTTCTCGCAACCGATGACGAACGGCGCGGGGTAAAGAAATTTACCGAGGGCTCGCGCTCCCGCCACTGACGGCGAGAGACGCGAGCAAAGAAGAAGACGTACGCCACGCGTCCGCGCCCTCGCCCTGATGGCGAGGGGCGCGCGGGCAAGAAGACGAATGCCGTTCGCGTTCGCGCCTCGCCACCGAATGCCAGAGGCGCGAGCCAGGAAAAAGACGAACGACGCACGCGCAGCGCCCCCGCCACCGATGGCGGGGGGCGCGCGAAGGAGAAGACGTAGGCCCACGCGTCCGCGCCCTCACCCCGATGGCGAGGGGCGCGCGGGCAAGGAGACGAATGCCGTTCGCGTTTGCGCCTGGCCTCCGAATGCGAGAGGCGCGAGCGAGGAAAAAGACGAACGGCGCACGCGCGGCGCCCCCGCCACCGATGGCGGGCGTCGCGCGAAGAAGAAAACGTACGTCCACGCGCCGCGCCCTCGCCCCGATGGCGAGGGGCGCTCGCGGACAAGAGCACGAGTGCCGTTCGCGCCGCGCCCTCGCCCCGATGGCCAGCGACGGGAAGTATGAAGCCGTTCGTCGAGCGCCCGCGTCCCTCGCCCCAGGCGATGAGGGACGCCAAGTATGCGAAGGATCGCCGCGCCCTCGCCTCGATGGCGAGAGGAGCGCGAGGTCCGACGGAGGCCGCGGGAGAGAAGGAAAACTCCAGGGACAATGGGGGCTCGAGGGTGAGAAGCCGATCCAACCAACGGGAGCACGTCAAATCGAGCGCCTTGGAAATTGCTGGTAAGCGCTGCCTAATGTCGGAAAGACGATCCGACCAATGGGAGCTTGTCAAACTCCCCATGGGAGTGACTCCCACCTCGGCCGAACCCTTTGCATTTCCCCTCTTTCATCCGCGCGGTCCGCAGCGGACCCGGCGGAGAGGTCGTCTCCTCGAAGCGGGGATGGGATGGCAGCGCGAGCAGGGGTTGGGCAGAGCCCGTGACCAAGAGCGACGGACGAGAGCGAGCCACGCGCAGACAAGATTGTCATCGGCGACAGACCCGGTCACGACGCCGCGCTCTGCGACAGGATTCGCCTCGCGGACGTCAGGGGATGGCGAAGGGGCACGAGGTCTAGGACGAACTCCGCGCGCGTTGCCCTCGCCCCGAAGGGGGAGGGACGCGAAGAAATGCGATCGTCGCGCGCCCGGCGCCCTCGCCCCCGCATGGCAAGGAGAACCGGGCGGATAAGACCAATACAGCGCGCTGAGCCCTCGCCCCCTGCACGGCGAGGGGCGCGAAGAATGGAGACGAACGCCGCTCGTTTCTTTTGCCTCGCTACCGACGACGAGGTCGCGCGTGGGATAAGAACGTGCGCCAGGCCTTGGGCCCCCGCCCCTGGATGCCGAGGGGCGGGAGGCATAAGACGGATCCCGAACGCTACGCCCCTTCCTCCTCCGCGTCGAGGAGACAGAAGGGGTGGGGGTACTAGGAAACGAGGGCGCGAAGGGAAATTAGAAGAAAAAGACCAACGCAAAGAACACGTAACCAGGAAAACAGTTTTACTGTGGTCTGGCGACGGACCCGCCCCCCTTTCTTTCGTCTCGCTGACGAAGGGACGAGTCGTCCCTTGGTCAGCGAGATGAAAGACCCTTCGGAAGGGTTCCGCGCGGTTGACGACCAGACCGCGCGGTTAGCCGCTCGCATCGTTCGAGGGCACGCGGGCCCCTGATCCATGGTTGTTTGGAGGACAGTACCCCGGGTGCCGGGGTAATTCGGCGTCCATGTCCGCCAAGGAGGGCATGGCGACACGAGTCATACCCTTACCGCTCGCCCAGTTTCGGGACGGGCGAGGGTCAGGCTCGTACTCGGCGTACGGGTCACGGATGGTAGAGGTAGTCGGGGCGCGAGGAGCACCACCCGCCGGCAGGGGCGCCGACTGAGCCGAACGCAAGCGGTCGCGCTCGCATGGATAGCGCTCGCGATCGTACACCGCCCGCTCGTAGGCCGCGGCTTGGCGCTCGGACGCCTCGCGCACGGACCCTAGCTCACGGCTGACTCGCTGCAGTTCCGCGGAGCGCGTCGCTAGGTCGTCACGTAGACCGCGCACTTCATCACACCGAATGAGGAACCAGTCAGCCAGGGTATCGACCAACCCGCCTACGGTCCAACCGCGCCGGCTGGCCACGCCTAACGCCCGCACTACCTTGGGGGACGCCGCCAGCTCCCCGTGGGGGAGCACCAGCTCGCGTACGCGACGCCCCCGGGGCGTGTCCTGCCCCACCGCATCGAGCGGTGGGATGAGGAGGACAGTCGCTGCAGAGACAGGGTCCCCTACAGGACCACGGCCGACGACCGACGTCGGCCGAAAGGGGTTCACAGCGGTGCCAACGGAGTCCACGGCCACGGCGTCGAGGTCCCTGTAGCGTTTACGGCCCCCGCGCCGATGCTCAGACTAATGGTAGGGCAGCGGGGCGAAGGGGATTCGAAGGACGGTTGATGAGGTGAAGTTGAAGGATTGGGTACCGATTTACTTTGAGTCGCCAACTTCTGGCACTACTTATACACTTCTGCAATCTTCTACAACTCTACTACCAAAGACTACGACACACATACTACAATTGTATTGGCTCTAACACATGTGCCCGTCTTGCTACTTAGCCAAACTGGCGATGGCCCAACAAACATAACAGAAAACCGCCTTACGAATTACCACTGTCATGACGGAAAAATTAGTAAGGCAGTACAACAAAGCACAGCAAAGCACAAATTCCCTTACTATTCCAAATCCAGCGTGGCACAAATTCGTAAGGCACGTTTACAGCTCACACGTTTCCTTACGAATTCAAATCAATCCTGCAAGGACTGTTTACAGCGCACACGTTGCCTTATGAATCTGAATCTCTCGTGAGGTCCTGTCCACTGTCAATTACAACAGTGCACATTTTGCCCTACGAATTGAAAACTCGCGCAACGGTATCTTTGTGTCCTGCTGTACCCGTGCTGCACTCCATGGGCGCTGTAAACCTTTGGCACGTGCCAGGCACCCGCCACCATTGTTCTACACTTTGTCTGTAAGACTGCAGGCGTACTGTACGCGTTAGACAGTGTATTGAGGACATGTGTCCAGGTCATACACGTGTCGGGCGGAGAAAATGAAACATGCTCAGATTGTACTATACACTGCAACCGTGTACATGTTTCACACGTGTACACGTTGAAAACTAAACTTGCTCCTGAAGTACTGTAGAGTGCAACCGTGTACAGAAATCACACGTGTATACGTTGAAAATCACACTTGCTGAGCTCGTCACGCGGAGTGTTTTCGATTTTACACGTGTCAAACCTGTCGTTGTGTTTCCGGCGTGTCTGCACGTGGTCGTAGAATTACAACACAGACCCGACCCCTCCCTTTGGCTGCGCGTTGCCGGAGACCGACGGCACGAGGGGAGAGCGCGCCACGAAGGCGTCCGCTGTGGGATCGTACGTGAGATAGGAGCTGCGAGCTCCGGTCGTATAGTCCATCCACGAACGGTGGTTCTGAGGGGTGACTTCGCTGGCGCGGTCCATGAGGCTAATGGCATGGCCGAATGTCCAAGAGGCGTGACTGCACCCGTGTTCGGACGGATGCAGTGCGACGTCGGGAAGGCCCGACGCGACGCGCCTCACGAACGCAACCGTGGGGCCGGGCTGAACGAACCCCCGCTTGTTCATGTAAACCTCCGACATGAAGGCGCAGCATACGGACCACGCCCACTCGCGCTCATAGTTGTAAGCGAGCCGCGAGTGGGCTGGATGCTGTAGGTCGGCGCACGCGATGCCAAAATACTTCAGAATTGGAGGCAGAAGGGGGTGTACCCCTAGTGAAGGAAAGCTCTCCCGCACGCTCACGGGGAGAGCTAGAAAATCCCCGACTGTCAAGCCAGACGCAAAGGCAGCGGATGGGACGACCCGACCGTCCGCCTCATCGTCTCTCCTGTAGGCGGACCAATCGTGGTGAGCGAAACCCACGGCATATAGTCGCATCAAGGAACACGAGGACTTCTGTAGAGCTACGAGGGGCTTGGTGAAGGCGTAGGGGCGGGGGGAGACGTACAACCCCGCCGACTCCGACAGCACGAAGCGTCGGGGGTCTACCCACACCGACCCGGATGTAGCATAAACACCCCCAGCGATAGGGGTGTATGCACATTTCGACCGAGACCCTTGTCGATCGGGAAGACGGGGGTGAAGCAGGACACCAGCTAACGGCACCGGGCAGCGGGCCCGGGTAGCGTGGTAGAGCGGGAACGGGGAGGACACCGGTACGCGCGAGCGGTTCGACGCCTCGACGCCCCGGCGCGGTACTGGGTAACGATCCAGTACCAACGGGCGGAGGCGGAGCCGGCTCGTGGGCGTGCCGCGCACGTCCTCAACCCGCGCTCGGTGCTGCTCTAAGGTAGTTAGCGAGCACTACCTTAGAATAAGCGGGTAGTCAGACCTTGACGGTCGGTGGGTGACAAGTCCCTGCTTGTCCTACTCCACCGCCGCCGGTCTGCTCCATATTTAATATACAAAACAATCTATAACACTACAGTACCGAAGTACTGTACTGGACTACTGCAGTACAGATCGGACTACACTGTAATACTGTCCGCCATCGTGGCTCACAGTACACGTGTGCGCGCGCTCCCGTCCCGCGCGGTACACGTGTGCACGTGTGCACGCGTGCGCCCTGTACCCGAGGGGTACACGTGGCCACGCGTAATAGTACTTTAGAGCATCGGGCTCTTCAGCACTAGATCCCGTTGTTGATCTAATCTACCTAAAAAGCCCCAGGGGGGGTTTATACTACACCGGACAGGGACGCCCCCATACGATCAACGTAGATGACCTCCGCAACACTGTACACGAATGTACGGTCGCCCGGCAGCTCGTCTAGGAGCTGGTAGCCGACCCCGCCGCCTTCGGCCATTAAGCGACGAAGGGCCGAAGACGCTTCTTCGAGGCCGCCCGCCTCGTATACCTTCCTTGAACACGCGGGCGAGATCGGACCGAAGCCACTCGCACGAGATCACCTCCGCTACGGTGACCCCCGAACGGCCCCTGCGCGACCAGGGGTACTACAGCTCGTCGACAGAGAGCAGTGGGGCATCCGAAGACGGAACCCCGAACCACCGCGTGGCAGAGGCCACCTCCCCCTCCCGACCGGAAGAGGAGGGGGGAGGTACAGGAGGACGACGGCCGAAGGACGCGCCATCAGGAGCGGCGTTGTCGCGCGCGACGTCCGAATGCGCAACGGGAACGACGTCGGCCGCTGGGGCCGAAGGGGCAGCCGGACGGAACGCGATAACCGGTTTGGGTGGCCCCACGGGAGGGGCCACCAGCTCCACAGAGACGGTCGTGGAGCGGGAACGGGACTTCTGGAAAGCCGGCGGAGCCAGCGGGGCCGTACGAGTCAGAGTGATGTCTTCCTCTCGCGATCCAGGGGACGCGCTCGATGACCCGACCCCGCTGGGCAAAGGAATCGCGACGACGGACGCGCCCGCCGCTACTGGTTCGCCGCCGCCCTCGGGCGGCGGCGGAGGCGGAGGAGGAAGAGAGGTCGAGTCGCCCATGATAGGACGGCCGATAGCACGGAGCGGAGACGATCGGTCGGGACTGCCGGGGAAGGACTGGGACAGCGCTAAGTAGAGCGGGAGTTTGTCTACCAGCGGCGGTGCTGGTGAGGGTTCAGGGAGCGAAGGACGAAGGCTCTACAAGCCACCTCAGGCAACGGTGGAACGCGTGCGAGACGTGCGCTAACCGTCGTTCTACAGGACACCCTACGACTTACGTACAGTGCGCTTGCCCGGTGTAAGGACCGCCACGTATGCTGCCCCGCCGATAAGGGTCAGGTACGAAACGCCACTACGACGGCACGTGGCCCGCACGGTACCCCGAGCCGCGCTCCACCCCAAGACGCCCACCGCAAATCCACTCCCTCATACTTCGCGCACGCGCGTCGCCGTCGACAGCATGCGCCCCCTTGTCCCGCACACAACCCCTCCTGCCCCACCGAAAAGGGGATGTACGATCACCCCAGGCGCTGTCTATCTGCGCGGGTAGGATGGGGCGTTGGGGAATGGGCACTCTCGCGGCTCGGACGACAATAAGGCGGTGCTGAGGTTGCGTCCGTACGGCTCCCCAACGCGAGCGACGAAACGTCAAGGACGAGTCCAGGGGGGAGGCCAGTGAGCTGGAGAGATAGAAGGCGGCGACGAGGAACGACGGAAAGGGGGTGATGGCACGCCGGACTGGCACTGGCGTCCCACGCGCTCGTCGCCCACCACGACCAGCCGTTCGCTTTCGCTCTAGAGGCTCCCATGACCTCACACGCGCTCCGCTGCGCGTCAATCCCCGCGCATCCACGCCCCCGCCGGCGACATCGAGGCGCGCCATGGAGGACACGAACTGCCCCGCTCTGCACCTTTGCTGCGGATGACGAGGGTCGCCGCCGTCGCGACCCCTCCCCCAACCAAGACTCCGTACTACCAACCGGCGACTCGGGCCGCCCAGTGACGGCTACTGCAAACTACGCGCTGTCCTCTGTAGCCACATCGCTGCATGATGCCGGGCAGAGGGCACATGTCGCGTTCTGTAGCAAGGCGGATGTGCGAAGAGGCTGATGAATCGAGGGTTGAGGGTGCGGTGAGGGAAGGCACTGACGCGGAGGAGGAATTATGGGTGGCAACGCGAGCACACGGTAATTAACCTAAATAACACCCGGACGTGGTGACGGGCAATGCGAGGAGTGCTGGATGCACGAATACGCACGCATGGATGTCAACCCCGCAAAGCAATGGGGAATCGACAAGCGGGAACAGAAGGGGTCAGACAGCGGGTGGCAGCTGCACACGACTCAAGCACTGACGTACCGTAGGATGCAACGCAGCTGGCACCCGGCCACGCCCTTCGGGAACGCACGCTGGTCAGTCGGACCGCGACGATAACAAGCGCAAAAGATCGAGGGGAAGGCATGGCGGACGTGTCAACAAAGGGGAGTGTCAAAATAAGGGGACGAAGAAGACGACGCGAGGGACGAGCGGAGGGCCTCGCTCGGTTCAGGATGAGGACACTACCGTCTCTACAGGCACATGTGGACGCGGACGTCCACAGTTGAGAGGGGGGCCATGTAGCACATCCCCCTCTCAGAATTAGAATTAGATTAGATTTATAACTGTAGAGCCCGAGCTCTACAGTACCTCAGTGCGCGCGCACACGTGTACCCTACGTGTACAGGGGCGCACGCACACACGTGTACGACACGTGTGCTGGCAGCCCCGACGGCTGACAGCACTACAGTGCAGGCCGACCTGCACTACTGTAATGTTATGATAGGCGACTCTGTATATTAAATATGAGCGGACCGCCAGCGGTGGAGGAGGACAAGCACGGACTTGTCAAGGATCCTCCACCTTGGTCAGCCCGCTTACTCTCAGGTATTTTCGTCCGTTTTACCTAGGTGTAGCACCGCGCGCGGGTTGAGGACGCGCTCAGCACGCCCACGAGCCGGCTCGGCCTCCGCCCGTCGGTACTGGATCGTCACCCAATACCGCTCCGGGGCGTCGAGGCGTAGAACCGGTCGTGCGTGCGCGTGTCCTCCCCGATCCCGCTCCACTACCGCTCCCTCGACCCCGTGCTCAGTACCGTGGGTGGGCCGTGCTTTTATCTTCCCGCCGATCGGGGTCTTTCCGAACTGTCAGTACTCACCCCCCTCGTCGTTGGGGGTGATTATACTACATTTCTGTCGTGCTTCATGCTTTGCCTTTTGAGATTCGGCCTTTTCCAAAGCGCGGATTTGTTTAGCATTTTCTTTTTCTTTTGCTTCGTCAGCAGCCTTACGAATTTCGTCCCTCCTTATTTGCACGGCTTCGTCCGCAGTGACATACTCAGCCCTCTTACCACAAAAAGCTATTGCCAGAGACCCATTTCTGTCTGACTCTCCTCGTGGTACTGGTTTTATACCCATCAGGACATTGTTAACCGTTTGCCTTGTTTTGAGAGTCATGGTCATTTTATGTAAGGCAGCAGGTGCGGGGAGCCCAGACGCCAAAATTTCTCTAACTTCGAGGAGTGTTTCTTCGTCAGTATGCCGTGTTTTAAGAACAGGCTGAAAATCGTAGCGCCTATTGCCTCCTGACCTTAAATGTGGCTCAACGCTGTCACCCTTATCGAAGTTTTCAGAAAACGAAAGTCCATAGGCCACAACCCAATTTCAGGGAAAGACTTTCTCACAATCTCATTAGAAATAGAGGCATGACCGGCGGTACCAAGCTTCAGCTTAAAACCCATGCTGTGTGTATTAACGAGGGACATTCTAAGTAATGAGTCTCGGGTTTGCCGAGCTGTAGTCTGAAATATTTTGTTCACAAGTCTCTCACACAGCTGCAGAAAGTGTGTCGTATTGGCCGGTAGAATTATGACTTCAATATTGAGGCTGACACACAACTCAATCCAATCTATTCCTTTTATTGATGCATGCACGTCCAAGATCAGCAAAACACGTTTTTCGTGTGGTACGAACTTACGAATGTAGCAGTTAAAGTGCTGGATAAAAACAGGTAGCATTTCCATAATCATGGAACCCTTTTCGGTACAACGGATGACCGTGTCACTCAGCATCCATCTAGGAGACGCAAGCCAGTGTACATCCCCATTCTCTCCTGTGAAGCGGCTTTTGTCCAGAGGCTTTAACCAGCTCTGCATTACGTTTTTTTCCTGCAGCTATGAAAAACGGCGGGGCAATTTTACCGGATGCCGAAGTAACTATCGTTTCCGTAAGATGTTTACCAGAGCTCTTTTGTGTCGCTGTGAATCCCCCATGGTTCGTTTTCGAGGATCCAAATTTTTTCTCCCTCTCACCAAACTCTCCGTCAATATGTGTCTCGTCCATATTCCAAATTAAGTCTGGATCATCAAGAATTGCAGGGTGACGCCGATCTAATTGGCGAAGAGCGTCAACAAAAGACTTCACATGGTCATAGTTCTTCCCTTTGAGACGCGTGATGTCTTTGATTTCACCACTGCGATATGTTATGTCACGATTTAAGGCGCGATAAGTGCGTATAGCATCCATGGAGGGAATGCCTTTGTTATAACCTGGTCTGCCGTCTGCAGCAATTTTGCCCGGGATTGTTCTCAGTCTCGCTGCTCCAACAGCGAAACCATTTGCTGCAGCATACATGAGCCGATTATTTACCATTTTAGCCTCCGTTTCCGTCCAGGTTGGTTTCCTTCCCTTTCTGTGTTGAAAAGGGTTGAGAAGTTTGCCAAGAGAGACTTCATCTGACCGCTAATGCAGTCTTTAATTCGCCATGCAGTAGTCACAGATATGGAGCATTGCTTGGAAACGTCACGGACTGTTTTCCCTTTCTCAAAAAGGCCAGCTGCCAACTGTCTGTTCTTCTGCTCTTCTTTTGCTTTAGCGACAAGCTTCTTCGCTTGCTTCGTCTGCTTTCGCATTGAAAGACGCATTTTGGGGGTGTTGGAACGTTGGCTGGTGGCAATTTGGACCGTCTCGAGGGAATGGAGCGCCAAAGTTGGACATGGATGAGGAGATGCCTTTGGGAGCAGTGGTTTTTGTATTTGGGCGCGCAACTTGCGACACTGTACCACAGCAATGTTTCTCGGGGATTTCCCAGTGCAATCTTGGCACTTGTGGACCCGCGATTTCGGGTTGTTTTTCCATTTTTGCTTTTTGCTTGTTTATTCATGCAGAAACTGAGAAACTTCATGATTCTTCATGAAAAGGTGTTTGTTTATTGCCAAAGTGGGCCTCAGCAGGTAAGGAATCACCTTACTCGGGCAGGACCGCTCGTAAAGTAGACAAGGACCCCTACAGTAGAATACACTGAAGAGAGTGGCTGGTCGAAAGTATGCAGAAGGTAGTGGGTGGGTGGGGAAGAGAGAGGCATGCCGTTCGCTGTCGGGAGCCCGCGCCGCCGGCGTAATTAAGGATAGGGCACGCCGTTCGCCGGTGCAATTAGGGAGAGGGCACCGTGCGCGAGCGGCCTGGTCGGTCCCTAAAGCGGACCACCGCTAGCCTCGAATCGATATGCGTGAGAAAATCATTTCATCCATGAAAACTGCCCTTTTCACACGACGAGACCAAATGTAGGTGCGTCAACGCACGCGCCCATACGCAAACAAGGTGCGGGTGGCCGTCAAGGCCACTGGAAACGGGGACTGCAGTCAGAGAGTGCACAAGCTGTGCACTCTGCTGTCCCCGAAGAACCATAGTGCGGCGGGACACAATCTGATCGTGCGGTCAAAGTACAACCTCGCCATCGGCTCGCTGTGAGAGCCCCATCCGAACCGTGCCATGCGAACTTCCAGCGGTATCCCGAGCAGAACCTGCACGGTATGTGCGCTGATCCGCAGAGAATGCGCACCGTAGCGACACCCGGCGGGTGCGGTGTGGCGCACGAGATAAAGCACGCCTCGCAAAGCGTCATATAGCAGCCCTGCTCGCCAGGAAGCGGCGTCCCCTGAAATCGCGAAGAACCGCGAGTGCGTGCCACGGCGGTCCGCCCAACGGTGCAGCAGGTCGAGGAGCCCGTCCCCACAGTCGGACGATTGAAGAGAGATGGGCGACTCCCGCGACGCAGGTTTCCCCTTCACAAAGCTGAAGAGAACGTCGATACCTGAGGCCGTGAGCCGAACGTCCGATGTAGCCATGCTGACCACGGAAGAGTCGCGGAGTCCCGACAGAGAGTATGCGAAGACGACCATAGAGGCGTCTCGTAGTGTACCCAGGTCGTCGGTGGACATGCCGAGTGCCCAGATTTCCTGGACAACATCGGGAGGTAGGCCTAGGCGGCGACTCGCGGCCGGGAACGCGGTCTCCTCCCACGCCTTGTATGCAAGACACGCGGCCTTCACCGTAGGATGCGGTGGCATCTCCTCACCTAAGACAGAGAGATGGGTGGTGCGCACCGCGGAAAGGTAACCAGCGAGAGACGCGTGGGAGACAGCGCGGAGTTTCCGTTCACGCTGCTCTGCCAGCCAGCCGATGTAGCCTAGCAAGTGTGCCTCCGTAGCAGGCAGGGGATGCAGGCCGTCAGCCACGCAGAATTGCACGTAGCATTTCCACTTGGAGGACTTCGTGACGGCGGTGCGATCGTTCATTCCGAAATCCCGTAGCAAGCGAGTAACACGCTGCAAGCCCCGAGGACCATCCGCGTAGCGCTCGGTTATTAGCGCGCCCGAGATGAGGGCGCGGTATTCCGCGGCTGCTGGAGTTCCTCCAGCGGGCCAAGGTCGTGCCAACGGCCGGGATCCGGGGGCAGGTTGATCTCCAGGAGCAGCAGGCTCCATTCCTTGTTCAGCGTGCGGGCTCCGTCCCACGCCATATGAGGCGGGAGTGGCAGACGGAAAGCGTGCGTCGAGAGCTGGAGCGCGGCTGAGTGCCACGCTTGGGCCGGCCAGTCCGGCATCAGTAGCACTGCCGGGCATCCTGAGTGGCGCAGCTTCTGCACAGTCGCCGGCAGCAGGTCGATGGGCGGGCACAGCACTCGCGTCTCGCTGATGTCCCAGGGCGTCAGCAGCTCGGCCATGCTCTGGCGGCGCAAGAACATAGGGTTCTCCCCCAATGATCGGTAGGGGAACTCCGTCGCGGGCGCCCTCATGCCATCCG
This sequence comes from Chondrus crispus, assembly GCF_000350225.1. Classification (NCBI taxonomy): domain Eukaryota; phylum Rhodophyta; class Florideophyceae; order Gigartinales; family Gigartinaceae; genus Chondrus; species Chondrus crispus. The sequence continues at coordinate 84,551 of NW_005179240.1, forward strand.
CGACGGAACGCCGCAGCGAGCGGCGTATCCGGAGATCGCCACGCGGGAACCTGCGCGAAAGCGCGTCGGCGTACTTGTTTAGGACGGACGGGAGCCATCGCGCGTCGATGTGGACCTTGAGGCGGTTGAGCTCGCGCTTGAGCAGCCGCAACCCCCTCATCATCGGCCGGCCTGCGCTGACCATGGCGTTGAGAACGTGCACAGTCGCGGTGTTGTCGCCCTGTAAACCGACAGTGCTGACACCCATGTGCCTGAGGCGCGCGCCAAAGGAGGGCTCGTGTTCCCGCGACGTCTTCGTCAGGAGCATGCGCACGGCGCGCAGCTCTCGATACGAAATGCTCTCTGCGCGCGACTGCCAGTCCCACACGCCTTGAGCTACCCACAACCCCGCCGGGTTGTGGGCAGCTCAAGGCGTGTGGGCGTAGAAGGCCGGTTCTCCGCGGAGAACCGGCCTTCTCAGCCGGTCCCAAGGTGCCGCCGTACCCGACATCGGCCGCGTCGGTATGGAGCGTCATCGCTGGCGACGCGACCGGGCGGAGCGGGCGACCCTCGCGCTCGGCACTGGTGAGCTCGCACCAGGTTCGAAGGTCCCGTATCCCCTGATGGGAGAGACGGCATCGCGCGCCTTCTCGAGCTGCCCTTTGTAAACCAGCGGGCGAATTGCTTCGCAGCGCTCGCAGGCTCGCAGCATGCGGCGCACTTTGCCCTCGCGCCTTGGCGCGCTCCGCGTAAACGTTACTGACGTCGCCGCCGTTGCTGTTCATATCCCAGTAGAGGGAGCGAGTGTAGAATCGCGTGAACGGCATCCCGAGCGTCAAGGAGACACAGAGCCCGACGAAGCTGCGCAGACGCGCCACTGACACCCAGCGACGGCCGCGCGTGCTCTCGGATATCAGGTGCTTCGCCATGTGGCGCACCTTGGCGATCTTGCGCGGTGCGATGAAAAACTTCTCCAGCACCGTGTCAATGACGACGCCGAGGTGCTCCACGCGCGTGCTGCCCACCTACTCGCCCTTGGCGGGGTGCCGGACCAGACCAAGGTCCTTCAGCAAAGCCTCGATGGTCTTGCGTGCGGCGAAGCAGTCCGCGAGCGAAGCGATCGTGCCCGGCGGGCTGGGACAGATCAGGAAGTCGTCCAGGTATGGCAGCACCCGCAGCCGGTGCGCCGAACGCACGCCTCGACAAGTGGTTTCATGAACCTTGTGAACCACATGGGCGACCGTCCCCATCCGAAGGGGAGCGCGACGCACCGGTAGAAACGCCTGTTGTACCGGAAGATAAACATGTCTCTCATCTGTAGGGCGAGGCGGAAATGGCGGTAGCCTGCCTTGATGTCGAAGCTGAGCATGTGGTCGCCCGCTTGAAGCTCAAGCGCGTACGCAGGAAGCGTCTCCATCCTGACGCTGCCCTTCTCCCAATGCTGGCTCTGCTTAGCAAAGCTAACCACAAAGCGCCCCTTCCTTCCCTCCGAGCCGTCTTGCCATACCACGAAAGAACTGCTCACCATGTAGCCTCTCGCGACTGCGTCGCGGACGTAGGACGCGCTGAGTTTCTCGTAGATTCCCTCGGCGCATCCTTTCGCCAAGTCCTCCAGCCCAAACGCTAGATCCTCGGCTGCCTGGGGTAGTTCGCCTAAAACCTCGCCAGATGTGAACGGAATAACAGGTGGGTCGTGTATTCCGAACGCGATCTGTCTAGCAAGGTAGGCCGAGGCTCCCAGTGACCTCTATGAGGCGGCCCACTGTTGCGTGCGTCGCCAAGAGGCCGAGGCATTGCTTCTCGTCAGCCTTGCCACCCCCCTTGCCGCGCTTGACAGCGTTGCTAGCGGCGAGGGCGGCGAAGGCCTTCATCAGTTGCCTCTCGCGCAGGCCATCGATCTGCCTGGCGCGGTCGTCCAGCGACTCGTTCGCCGGACGGTACGAGTCCTCCTCATATATTTCTTGGTTCAGCTTAGCGGCGACGGGATCTTTTACCGAGTTGCGGTAGAACTCGATACGCACGGCTAGCACGCGACTGGCGTGCTCACACAGGATCTGCGCCCACGCGGAGAGAAGGGCGACCTTTCCCTCAGCAGCCCTCTTCTCGACACCCGTGGTAGCGCTCGCCACCTTATCGTTCATCATCGCAAAGCACGTTGCCTGCAAGCCCAGCCAATATCCCGTCGCGTTGATGTAGTTCATTTCATAATTCCAGATTGAGTGCATCGAGGCCTGGGCCCTCTGCAGCTCTATCCGGGGCTTCCACCACGTGTTGCAGAATAAGCCGCCCTAGAACACGTTGATACCTGGCACGACGGGCTCGTAGGGGAGGCGAGACAGCCCCACTTGAAGGTTGAGAGAATACCGCCCGGCGATCTCGCCGTAGACCGACATCATGTCGGCCGTGATCCCGGCGTCCTCGGGCTTGGCTCCCTTCTTGATCTTGGAGCCGGCGGCGAGCCAGGCGTCGCACTCAGCCTTGGCCGTAGTCCAAAGGTCCATGATACGAGCGGGCGTGTGAGCCTTAGTCTCGCGCTGTTGACCGCGTAGAAAAGTTGCCTTCCTCTAGACGTACTAGGGACCTCTCTTGGCGAGAAGAGAGAAGCATGATATGCAGAAGGTAGTGGGTGGGTGGGGAAGAGAGAGGCATGCCGTTCGCTGTCGGGAGCCCGCGCCGCCGGCGTAATTAAGGAGAGGGCACGCCGTTCGCTGTCGGGTGCGCGCGCCCGACAGCGACGCCGGTGCAATTAGGGAGAGGGCACCGTACGGGAGCGGCCCGGTCGGTCCCTATAGCGGACCACCGCTGGCCTCGAATCGATATGCGTGAGGAAATCATTTCATCCATGAAAACTGCCCTTTTCACACGACGAAGAAACGACTTTAGACAATGGGAGACACTGCATGGAGATGGGCTACAGGGACCCTAGGAAGGCATGGGGGATCACGATTTCGATGGTTGATCGCGATTATCGGTGGGTCGCCTGAAGAAGGCCGAAGTGATGATTTTTTCATTTTGCAGCAATATCTGGCAGTTTTTGCGCGCAATTGCGCGCAAAAACATGATTTAATGAAACCATCGCTGTGGACAGCCTGTGGGGTCTCAGTGGGATGTTTTATTCGATAATGTCTATTGATTGGCAATGTTTCAATTAAAGCCGGTTTTCAATTTGAGCCATTGGGGAAGGGTAGATGTTGTCCAGGCTGGTCATCAACACCGCGCTGCGCTCTCGCGCAATTTGACATCAGAAGATAAATCTCCGACGGCGTTCTAAAGACCAGAGCGTCCGCCAAGTTCCTCGATAAGGGCCATTCCCATAGGACCTCGTTCCTCGGGTTTCTACCTTGGAAACTTGCCAACCTTGCGTGTGTTCACATTCTGCCAGGTACTGTACTGTACAGCACCTGCCTTTGAAAGCATTTCCGTGTTGCAAGTCATTGTATCGAGTCTTAACCGTCCGCTTTCTGTAGTAACTTAAACTACAGTAAACGGAACTTCAGCAGCGGAGCAAGCCGTGAAATTAAAGGAGCGGCGAAAGCGTCAGTCCGTAGAAAGGGCCCCACGGGAGATGCCGTGCGCACGTGAAACACTTTTCCTTCGCAAATGCACGAACATTCACTTTTTGCACGTATTGTACATAAAATAGCGTACTGTGTTTCCCACAACACTTTATACTTTAGTTCTATGGTATACAACAATGCGCCAGGAGCAGACACCACAGTGGAGTTGCATCATGAATTCTGCGATTGCACGCGGTCGCATTTCAGTCCTGGCCACTACAGTAGTGCCAATGGAGTAGGTGCTGGGCTTTTCCTATCTGACTGTTATGTAGGTTCTGCATGACCGACAAGCTCTTCTCTGTCACGCTCCCGAACCGCAATTGCTGTCGCAATAGCAGATGCCTGGTCTTCCCCATCCGGCTGACTCAGCATCAGGCGGGACTCAGTTTCAACAAGTTGTTCAGGCTGTTGGTTCATTTGTCCCTCTACAACACTTACCTTGCCTACGCGGTCATTCCCATGGGTGTCCACCACTTTCGGCACATCAATATCCTGCTGCGCATCTCGTTCGTCCCCTGGAAAAACTGCGTCGCCGTCACCCTCCCCTTGTCGTTGACTCACGACAGGCCTTGGTCGCTCCTCGTCCGTGACCACCTCGCCGTCAAAATGCTGCTTGTACTTGATGGCAATCGCAGCAAGGTCCGGGTGCAGTTGCTCTATCTCCCATTTCCCCATCCCATTCGTTGCCATTCCAGATTGAATCATTGCCTTGCGCGCGAGGGTCATCCCGTTTGCATCCTTGACGGCATTCACAGCTTGCACTACGTTTGCAGCGAGCTTTAAAAAGAAGCGTGGGCCGGCGTTGAACATCTTACCGCTCGCGTCACGTCCTTCTTCGTTCCACATGCCCAAGTCGATCATCTGCTTCTTCATTTGCTGCCACCCTTCGCTCCACGCCTCCTTGACCTTTTGTCTAATGCCCATCTCCACCGGCTGTGACACGCTGTTTGATTGCTTGGGCAAAAACCTTAGGTCAACAGTGGTATCCTTCATCACACCCGGGAGGTCCTTTTCGAATGGAAGCCAGACGGACGGATCCACAAACAAAATCGACTTGCTGCCGTCATCCGTTGCTTCCCCTTTCCCTGGGGCGTCGTCAAAAAAGCTGGCCAGCACCTCGGGATCGACCCACCCCGTGGGGGACGTGCGATACCTGACGCCTGGCATATCGTCCGACACGCCTTGTATGGGATATTGCCTGTCTGTGTGCTGAAAGATGACAAGCGGGTTTAAGACGGTGGCGTCCTTGCCGCCGGCGACCCTGAGCAAGACGGTGATGGGTCTCGCGCCGTCCATCATTTCCGTAAACTCGAGATGTGGCTGCTCTCCAAAACCGAGGCTCTTCCCCGTGGTGGTGTTGAGGACAAAGTGCAACGGGGCCAGGACTTGGATGGTGTCCTCTGAGACAAGGCCGGTGTGAAATTGCCTCTGCATACAGCCGAGATGATAGGCAATGAGCTTCTCCTCTAGCTCTATCTGCCTGCGTTTGTACATGGGGATGTTGGTGCCTATGAGGCGTTCCTCCAAGGTGACTTGCCACCTGTCCGCAAAAGCCCTGACCCACCTGGACGTGACGCAGTCCGGGAGGAGTTTATCCGTGCGCGGGTCGCGCATGGTGTGGCGGTACATGGGGCATCCTTTCTTGAGGAGGGCCATGGCGGTGCCGCGGACGGACCTTTGCCTCGATGGAATCACGCTCTTGCCTTTTTAACCCGCCAGAGTCGTGTTGCTTGCCGTCGCCCAGTCTCACTAATATTCATTTATAACAACATGTGTAGCGCTATGCTAGTGCTTGCGAACTCTGCCGT
>NW_005179240.1:90577-92297 GCF_000350225.1 Chondrus crispus
CCAAAATCCCCAAAAATCCCAAAATCCCCAAAAATCCCAAAACCCCAAAACCCCAAAATCCGGGTCGCCCCCCCCCCCCCCCCCCTCCCTTCGCCCCCTTACAGTACAGCTTTACACTCACATTGCTGGACACGCCCATGGGCCGAGAGCAACCAATGGCGTGGTGGCAGCAGCGCAGGTTTCCATGGAGTTTTGTTTCCGAGATTGGTTTCCATGGAGTTTTGTAGCAGTAAAAACTCGGGGATGCTGCTCCGAGATTGGTTTCCATAGAATGGTTTCCATGGAGTTTTGTAGCAGTAAGAAACTCGGGGATGCTGCTCCGAGATTGGAGTTTTACCGACGGCACGGACATCCCAAGGGCACGGACGGTCGGTCGTCGTAGGGCTGTTACCAAGGGTAGTCTCTCCATTTTTTCCCCCATTTTTTCCCCTTCTTGGGAATTCCCTGAAATCGCACAGCCAAGCTACAGTAGTTTTAAAATTGTCACTTTTAATCTCTTTCTTGCAATTCCCTCAACTCATACACATCACATCCATCGAGTCTTTCCGAAACTACCCTTCGAAGGGTAGTGTGGCCACTACTGTACTAAAACTCAGGGATGCTGCTCCCGGAAGGTGGTGGCGGCGACACCGGCGACTTAACGGGCGACATCACCGGCGGCATCACCGGCGGCATCACCGGCGGCATCATGTTGTCCGACGTGACGCGGTGAATATGTACCACGAGATACGCAAGGCGTCCCACCAAATGCAGGGCGAGCCCCACGACCAACCCCCCGAGCCCGACGAAAAGCACGACGGCGGTAGAAAAGCGTTCTCGAAAGCGCAGCACTGACACGCAAAGCACAAGCAGGTTAGAGACGAGGCAGGGAAGAAGAACGAAAATGAAAATGGAAATGGAAATGGAAATAAAAAAGAAAAAAAAGGAATCATCATGTACATACTCGTTACCAAGGAAATGAACATGCTGTACACTGGTACCGGAAAGACGTGGCTGAGGCGGAACGGGATGGGCGTGACAAAGACATCGAGCAGTTGAAAAACGGTAAGACCAAGCATCAAAAAGCTGCTTACACTCCCGACGTACGTGTCCCCTTCGTCCTTGGCATCGAAGATCGCATTCACAAAATACCACACGGGGATCATAAAGCAGAGATGCAGCGTGCTCTGGAACACAAACGCGTTCCATCTGCACGGCGCGGCAAAAAAAAATCCCCAAAAAAAAAAAAAAAAAACACACACGAGCAACGTGTAAGAGATGAGCGGAACCAAACAACAGCAACCAAAACAAAAAAAGAAAGAAAAAAAAAAAAACATACCCAAAGACGCGCGTGCGGTCGACAATGGCGCGGAGATCGTGTCTGAGGCGTGCATAAAGCACGGCCCTCCTAAGCAGCAGCACATTGTCAAGGACGGAGAAGACGAGGGCGGGGCCCTGTGCCTCGATGGAATCACGCTCTTGCCTTTTTAACCCGCCAGAGTCGTGTTGCTTGCCGTCGCCCAGTCTCACTAATATTCATTTATAACAACATGTGTAGCGCTATGCTAGTTTCAAAATGTAGGCCCCTCTTTATAAAACTACGTTCGGTGGGTTATTATTCTCAATACAAAATCTTCGGGACACTCTTCACCCTCTCGCCCCGCAGCATCGCTACATAGTCCCCTGCCTGCTTTGTCGCGCGGAGCAAATCAAAGCTATCCGCATGCTAGCCACCCCCCAC
>NW_005179240.1:93545-99742 GCF_000350225.1 Chondrus crispus
CGACGATGACCACCACCACCACCACCACCACCACCACCGCCACCACTTGACACGCATCCCGCACCCGTTTGCGATGGCCGCTATGCACATCCCGTACCATCCGCACCCCGCTCATGCCGCCCGCTTTCACTTTCCGCATCCTCTGCCGCCGCAGACACCCCCTCCGAACGCAGTGCCGAATGCCGCTACGTCACAGAACAACACCAACAACAACGACCACGCCAACCCAGACTTCAAGCCCGACAAGTCAAAACCTAACCTCCCGCACCTTTCCGCCGTGCCCGCGCCTGCCACTGGAGTAGCTACTACTTGTACGAATCATACCAATCCCGCCTCGCCCAACAAGGCCCTTGAAAAGGCCCTTGAAAAGGCCCTGGCACAACCTCCACCTGCGCCAAGCCCGAGTGGGACTGCCCCGTCGCCGCGCCCCGCCACGGCCAGTTTAAAGTGTGAAAAGCAAGTCCAAGCGCATGCTGCAGCGCTGGAGTCTCACAAAACGACCCCAGAAGCTGCAAGCCTAGACTCCCCCAGCGCCGCAGAGCCTTCCCAAGAGATGGAGCTGTTCAGCGTGGCCGAGTTCCCGGAAAAGGACCACAAGCCTTCCGAGGAAGGCGACGACGACATGCTAGAGGGTGAAAACCTCGTCGGCAACGCATGGAGCATGCCTCCGCGCGTCTTCGGAGGGGGGGGATCGAGCAACCACACCCGCTCGTTCTCCTCATTCTAAACCACTTTCCGTTGGCGTTTGCTGTAGATACTGTTTATATACCGTACCGTGTACAGTATACAGTCTTTTTTTTCTTTTTCTTTTTCTTTTTTCCTTTCTTCTTGCGCGCAACACTTCTTCGAAGCCAACATCAATTCGGACAAGAAGAGTTGCCAGGGTGTATCCACTTTGTTTGTACAGAGGCGCAACCAGAAGGGATCGATGCGTCAAAGTGGGATACGCGCGCCGCGGAACGGGGCGCTTTGCCTCGATGGAATCACGCTCTTGCCTTTTTAACCCGCCAGAGTCGTGTTGCTTGCCGTCGCCCAGTCTCACTAATATTCATTTATAACAACATGTGTAGCGCTATGCTAGTTTCAAAATGTAGGCCCCTCTTTATAAAACTACGTTCGGTGGGTTATTATTCTCAATACAAAATCTTCGGGACACTCTTCACCCTCTCGCCCCGCAGCATCGCTACATAGTCCCCTGCCTGCTTTGTCGCGCGGAGCAAATCAAAGCTATCCGCATGCTAGCCACCCCCCACTCAAAACAAAACTACTTTCTTCGCACGACACTTCCAAGCTGAGACGGATTCTGGCTGGTGTAAGCTATGGCTGGTGGTAGAGCGCTTTTGTCCCGTATTGCAGACGCGGTCGGCCTAGGGAAGGAGGACACTTTCCCCAACACTATAGTCTTGGCTGCATCCTGGGGGGGCGTGTGTGCCGGTCTCACGGGTCTGTGCGCAGCGTCTGCAGCTGACCGTGGCGCCGTTGCTGCCGGCTCCGCCCGCTGTCGTTTGACCGTGTAATCCTCGGCCGCCGAAAGGGCGGCGGGTTGAAGGCCATGCCCGCCGCCCTTGCCGCCATCGCGTGACGCGTCGAGGTGCTGGGACGGGTCAGGAACGCGAGCTCGTTTGTTGGTGCTCCCGCGCGCCCAATTCACGAATACTCTGCACCCATTCACGTCCTGCGCCCCGTGCACTCTTTGCATCGCTTCCTCAGCCGCGGCTCGGTCTGCAAAGTCCACAAATGCGATTCCCCGACTCGTGAGCACGGACATGCGGGAAAGGCGTGCGCACCCCGAAAACAGCTGTCTCAAGCTCTCCTCATCCACGCCCGGCTTCACGCCCCCGATGAACAGGCTCTTGACACTCCCATCCTCCGGCACCGGCGGCGCAGCAGCCCCGCCGCCCCTCTTCGACACCACCGCCTGCTTGCCGTCCGCAGACATGCCTAGGTTGCCGAAAATCTTGGCGGCCACGGGGTCATTCACGCCGTAGTAGCGGTCGCGAATGTTTTGCTCGGCCATGCCGCTCTCCTCGTCCTTCTCGGGCTTCTCATGTCTGTACGGGCAGTACAGGCCTCTGGTGCAGGTGCCCTTCAGGAAGAAGGAGCACACGCGCGCGCGGTTGCGCTCGTACTTGGGCGCGGTCCTCTTCGCGCGCTCCGCGATGGAGTTGACGGTGGGCGCGGCGTAGACGCGGTCGACGATGCCGGTGGCGATGGCGCGTTCCGACTGCGCGGCGGCGTACTCGCGCGTGCCGTCGCTCTGCGGCACGACGGCGCGCTGCCGGTCGCCCGGCGCCAGGCTGGCGTCGCGCACCTGCACCGGCAGCCCGTACTGCAGATCCAGCAGGCACGTCTGGCACACGTTCTTCGCGCGCGCGCACGTTTGGCACACCTCCGTCTTCTTGGGCCGCGTGCCCTGCCCCGCCGGCCGCCACCGGAACGACGTGAACGGCCGCTCGCACACCTTGCACGCGTTTCCCCACGCGTGGCGCGTCATGCGGATGTACGGGTTCGGACCCAGACACGTCTCGCACAGAATTGGGAACTCGTCGCCGGGGTTGCCCGTCGCGGCTTGTTTGCCAGACGCCATGGCGTTGGGTTTTGGAGCTTGGTTAGTTGGTTGGGTGTCGTTCGATTCTCAGAAGTGTGTTAGTAAGATCGAAGAGAGAAACAAGGATGGTGTGAAGCGTGGTGAACGGGGGAGGAGGGAGCTTGGCTCAGGAGTTGAGAAGACGCATGTTGGTGTGTGTTATCGGTTTGAGAAGGTTGACGTACGTGGACACGTAAAAATAGCGCCGCGACGCGTGTGCAGTAGCCATTGCCACTCTAGATCAGGAAACGTCTTACACCGTGACGGTTTAGTGCTGTACAGTATACCCTCACTGTAATTACAGCTCCCACGCTGAATGCGTCAATTTGTTTTTCCCTTGTAAAATTGAAATTACTTAGGTTTCATTGCACCGTCGTCGACCGAAAAATCAACCATTTTTCTGCCCACGGCCGCCCATCCGCATGCTATCCTGGTCTCTCTTTCCGTAGTCTCTCTTACCCATTCTCCCGACCGCACTGCTGATCGCGTACCGACGTCGCCTCGGACTTCGGATCGTTCTACTAACAACCAACAGCAACATGGGAGCCTACAAGTATATGGAAGAGCTATGGCGCCACAAGCAGAGCGACGTCATGCGCTTCATGCTCCGCGTCCGCGCATGGGAATATCGCCAGCTCCCGTCCATCCATCGCGCCTCGCGACCAACTCGCCCGGAGAAGGCGCGTCGCTTGGGATACAAGTCGAAGCAGGGTTTCGTTGTGTATAGAGGTAAGAGAACCCGTCCCTTATGCGTCGCAGCGCGTCCATCATCCGTTTTGCGGTGTCCTTGAGCCCGTGGATCTGCGCGTCATCCTTTTCCGAAGATGATCTCTTTCGCAAAATCCGCCTCTAACGATTCCCACGTACCCCACCCACGTGCCCCCCTTTCCCGCAGTACGCGTCCGCCGTGGAGGCCGCAAGCGCCCTGTGAAAAAGGGGATCCAGTACGGTAAGCCGAAGCATCAAGGTATCACGGAGCTCAAGTTCAAGCGGAACAAGCGTGCCGTGGCCGAGGAGCGTGCGGGGCGTCGCTGCGGCAACCTGCGCGTGCTCAACTCGTACTGGGTCAATGAGGACGCCGCGTACAAGTACTTCGAGATCATCCTGGTGGACCCGAGCCACAACGCCATCCGCAACGACCCGCGCCTCAACTGGCTCGCCCGCCCGGTCATGAAGCATCGCGAGCTCCGTGGCCTCACCGCCGCCGGCAGGAAGGGTCGCGGTCTCCATGTCCGCGGACACCGCGCAAACAGCACCCGCCCCTCCGTCCGCGCCGTCTGGAAGAAGCACAATACGCTCAGACTTTTGCGTTATCGTTAGGGTGCCAGGGGTGGTGCGAAGCTTCGCGTATGGCGTTGCTCGCTTTGCAGGTTGGATTTCGTAAAGGCTTTTTTTTTACAGATGTATTCCGTCGCAAGCAATAGAGCGCGATCGCCGTAAATTCCTCTCTACGCACGATCGTTCGCGCGCCCCACTTTGTGTGATCCTTTCCGTTTGGTTAATTTTAGTCACATGTCCGTGTGGGGTAGAGCAGCGCTACATTGTGTGCCGCTGATCGATATATTTATGCAAGGGGCTAAGGGCCACTGTAGAGACGAAGAGTGATTGTTGGATTGCCTTTTCATGTCCTCCCACTGGCGGGGAGGGTGATCAAGAGGCGAGGGCAGCGTTGAAAACGCTTGACCCACGCCGCTGTAGACGAAGAGCGATTGTCTGATTGTCTTGTGATGTCCTCTTGGTGACCTCAAGAGGCGAGGGCGGCTTTGAAAACGCTTGACCCACATGAAGCACTCGACCCACATTACGATGCCATACACGTGTCCACGTGGTACACTGTACACGTGGGGCGGCACTCGCGGCTATGGGAGGCGGGCAGCGAAGAATAGGGCCAGTCTGCACCACTCATCATCTCGCACGACGATCACCGAAATCTGCACGCCACTACAATTGCATCGCCGCCCTCCTCAATCCTCAGTGCCAGCCAATTTACCGACCTCCGACCTCCCACATCCGCGAGATGAGAAGACGTTAGCATCCGTGAACCAAGCTCAAAGTACGCAACCACTCTCCCACTAAACACCTCTCCGCAATGGAACAATTCGCCTTCCTCGCCGCCCCAGCCTCCTCCGTGCTCACGCTGAAACCCGGGCACCACCGGACGACGTCCCCGCTGCACTCCGCGCGGCACGCCCGCGCCTGCTCTCCCCTGCGCAAGCGGCTGCGCGCGCAGATCGTGTGCCGCGCGGAGTTCGATCCTGTCGAGGACGGGGTGACGCTTCCGGCGGCGGCGAACGCGACCGCGCTGGAGGCGGAGCGGCGGTGGCTGTCGGACCAGCTGACGGCGTGGCTGGACGCCGAGTGGCAGCAGGGCGTGGTGCAGCCGATCCACCGGCGCATCGGCGACCGCACGGCGCAGATCTACGCGCGGCACCGCATGGAGGGTCAGGACGACCTCTCCAGCGTGCTCGTCGCCATCGGCTCCGAGCTGGAGGGCATGGACTTCTCCGCCGCGTTCGTCGGCCCGTGGAACGTCGCAAACAAGGCGTGCGAGCTGCTGCTCGAGCGCCACACTGGGCGCAAGGTCCGCATGGCGCCGCGTGGGGCGGCGCGCGAAGGGAAGGTGGCGCGCGGCGGCGGCGACGCGACGGACGGGCGGGAAGAGATGCGCGAGGACAAGGAGACGGGGGCGAGGCGGGAGGTGGCGTCGGTGAACCTCGCGGACCGGTTCGAGCGGATGAAGTTCCTGCGGGACGTGATCGACGGGAGCATTTCGAAAGAGGTAAGGTTTGCAACGTGGGCGCGGCGCGGGCAGGGGTTTCGAGGGACAGGACTAACGACATGAAGCGGTGACGGGCTCCGCGGTACGGCGACGCGCGCACAGATGGTGGACGGGGCCGTGGCCGTGGCGATGGGGTTCCGGTACGACGAAGGGCGCGGGGGGTGGGACGGGGCCGGGGTGGAGGACGAGCACTTCCGGCGGTTCGGCGACGAGCCGCCCGACGTGCTCGGCGACGAGGGGTGCGGGGCGCGCACGGACACGCTGGACTACCTGGAGAAGCAGCTCGGGATCGAGGAGGACGAGTCCGGGAAGCTGGAGGAGGGCCTGAATTTGGTGATCGAGACGCTGCACGGGGCGGACCTGACCAAGATTCAGACAAAGGATGAAGCGGACTTTGCGTTTCATAAGCGCGTCATCGTCGCAAAGTGGCTCCATTTGAAGGGCGGGTTTTAGGCTGCCGCGCGGGAGGGGGTGGGTAAATGATGCGGCTCGGGGTGCGTTGCGTTGATGCGTCGCGTTGATGCGTCGCGTTGATGCGTCGCGTTGATGCGTCGCGTGGACGACTCGTGGACGAGGACGGAGGGATGGGAGAGGGCAAGGTGTGCACTCTCTTGTGGAGGAGCTCTATAGATCTGTACGGTTCTCCGGTGATACCCATTACAGTACAATATTGACAGAAGGAAGCACCCAATCAGCGTCGCCTACCACTGCCGATTGGCTGATCCCGCATCTTGCTTCAGTCAACAAGACGCGTCCTAACCAATCGCCACGCATCCACTCCCCTGAACAAACCCCGCCCCCGTTGCACTGCTGTCCGTCACGCATTGATTC
>NW_005179241.1:0-8675 GCF_000350225.1 Chondrus crispus
AGGGGCGACAAAGACCGGAGAGAAGACGGGAGAGTTAGCGCAGAGGGAGGGGGAGCAGCGGGGCGGGGAACGACAGCGTGTGCAGAACGAGGAGCGGAGGAGGAAGGGACTTGGCTTGGCGCGCGAAGCGCGCACGGAGCCCACTTGTATCGTACTGAACGCCTATCCGCCTTTGCGCTCACGGTCGCCGGGTCGCGTGCCGTTTTGACCGACGCGAGAGTGACTTCCGACGGAAGGGTAAGTCAGCGTTGTGATGTTTGACGATTTTGTTCACAGTAGCGTCAAGGTATACGGGTAGGAGATTGTTGGCGTGCTGGATTTTGTTTGTGAGGATCACGAGCACCGCGTTTTTCGCGGTCGTCGTCGCGCCGAGCGCCGTGCACGCTCGGCGATGCCGCCGTCTTCCATGTGCTGCTTCCTCCGCGCGCCGCGGACGGGGAGCTTGCGCAGCATTGCGCGGCGCGTCTCTTTGCGCCCGAGCTTGCCGCGGTGCTCGTCGGAGTGCCGCCGCATGTCTTCGAGCGCCCCGCGCGATGCCGGCGGCGGGCCGCGCCATCGCCTGTTGGGCGGCAGCGTCTCCTTGCGCGAGAGCGCCGACGTGTCCGCACCCCGCTCGCCGACGCCCTCACATCCCCGACCCGCCTCAGATGTGCCATTCGTCTATCCCGTCCTCTACCCGCACCCCCGGTCAACATATCGACACCCCCGCCACCGCCTCCGCCATCATCGGCCGATGCGCTAGACCCATCCACAACAGCCCATGTCGTCAAACCAGGGAATGATGCCTATTGCGGGTGGGGTCCCGATCGAACTCAATGTCTACGATCTTCAGCACCCCGACAACCCGGACGCCGTGCCCGCCATTAACTGGTATCTATACGGCGTCGGCTTGGGGCTTTATCACTCGGGCGTCTCCATTTACGGCACTGACTATTGCTACGGCGGACACGCCGATGACGACACAGGCGTCTTTGAAGTCGTCCCGCTGAAGGCTCCTGATGCGAAGTTTAGGCAGACAGTCTTTGTAGGGAGGACCAGTCTTGACCCGCAGCAGGTGTCAGAGCTTGTCAAGGCCATGGCCCACGTGTGGAGTGGCAACTCATGTAACGTATTAACGCGGTAAGTTCTGACTTCTTTCCGAAGCAAGCATACATTTTTATCTCGTTTCGCAGAAGCCTGACCCCTTCGTCGTCCTCCTATATAGGAGGAACAGCTGGAGCTGACTTCGTTTCGCATTGTATAGTTATTAGGGCCGCTGTGGTAGCTCGCTAGGAAGTGGCGATTATGAGCAAGTTGCTTCAGGTCGCGCGCGCCTCGGGTACGCGGGAGAACACGCATTTGGCCATCAAGATCATCAAGAATAACCCTCTGTACGTGGTGCAGGCGCTGTCTGAGGTACGCATGACCAGTTACTTGAACCGGATCGACCCTAAGGACGGCCATTCCGTCATGCGCCTGCGGGACAAGTTTATCTTTCGCGGGCACCAGTGTCTGGTGCTGGAGCTGCTTTCCTTCTAACTGTACGATCTGCTGCGGTCGACCGAGGTTTACGGTGTCACTCTCAACCTGGTGCGCAAGTTTTGCAAGCAGATCCTCAACTGCCTGCTCGGACGTGAGCATTGCGCACTGCGACCTCAAGCCGGAGAACGTGCTGTTGCGACACCCGCAGCGCAGCGCGATCAAGGCGGTGGACTTTGACGCAAGCTGTCGCATCAGCGAGAGCATGTCTACGTATGTACAGTCACGTTTCTACCGCGCGCCTGAAGTGATCCTCGGGAAACTATACGGGACGCAGGTGGACGTGTGGAGCTTGGGGTGCATGCTGATCGAGCTCCACAAGGGGTACCCGCTGTTCGCGGGCAAGGACAAAGCGCATCAGATGGCGATCATTGCGGAGAGGCTGGGGATGCCGCTAGAAGAGATGTTGCTAGCAGGGCGCAAAACGAGCCTGTTATTCGAGCAGGACAGCGTAACGGGCCGATGGCGCATGCAGCCGGAGGCGTGCCCGTCCGGGGAAGCGGTGATCCCGGGTTCCAAGTCGACCGACGGTTTCGTGGACATTGACATGGGAGCCAGCAACGGACGGCGGAGGACTACTCGATGTTCCTGGGACTAGTGGACAAGATGCTGCGCTACTCGGGGTAGGAGCGGATCTCCGCGTGCGACGCGCTCAAGGAGCAGTTTGTGGTTGGCGGGTGCGACGCGCTCAAGGAGCGGTTTGTGGTCGGCGGGTGCGGCGTGCGGTTGGGGCGCGAGAGCCCGCCGGGTATGCTCGCCATGGCCAAAGATGGGGCGGAAGTGGGCGCTGCGGCGGTGGTGGACCCTGGGCGCAAAGCACCCGTGCAGAAGCGGGCCAAGCGGGTCGGGATCAGTCAGGTGGTGGCGATCCACCCGGACGAGGGCATCGGCGCGGGCGGGCACGCGGACGGCGAGGACGTCGGCAGCAAGCTGCGGCTCTCCAAGAGCGAGTGCGAGTTCAAGAAGGTGCACAGCAGGCGCCGCGCCGAAGAGAAGACGTTCGTGTTCAAGACGTCCGAATGGGTCGACGAGGTAGGCATCGAGCCGCCGCCGTGGCGCGCCGGCGGTGGCGACGACGGCGCGGGTGGCGCAGAAGGCGGGCCGGAAGGGGCAGCGGGGGCGGCGCGGGCCGCGAGGGTGGCGCGCGTGCGGCGGGGCGGGCGCGGCGGCGGCAGTGGGGCGTGGGCCGGCGGCGGGACGCGCGAGCCTCGCGCGCCTTCAGGGCGCGGGTACGAGGCCCACGGCGGGCGGTCAGGGAGGCGACGGCCGAGGTGGCGGTTGGCCTCGGCAAGCTCGCGATGGGCGTGACACGCGGAGGCGCGGCGATAAGGGGCGGGCGCTGACACGGGTCATGTCGCATATGTGATGTAAATGTGGGCCTCATGTGAGGCTGTGAACAGCTGGTAAGCACTTCGGACATTGCACGAATGGCATGTAAGGCGAATTATTTGCACAAATTGAGCACTTCGTATGGAACTACTGGTCCTGCAGAAACAGTGTTTCTGGCCGGCATGAGTGTCTCATCTGTAAAGTATTTAGGGCGTCTGCAGTGCAGCATAGTGCGTTTGCAGTACGAAGGGTACCGTTGGTACCCCCAGCGCCTACGGACTGGAATATCCGCACTCGAGGCCGGTGGACAACCCACACTTATCTACTCTCACGAGCTCCCCCTCCGTGTTTGCTTCCAGGCAGACTCTCCTGTGCGGCGTGATACGCCAGCCCGTTCCCACGCTCTAAGGTACTTGTAGACTCGAGAGAGTTGCTGCAGCGCTTGTTTTCGACCAGGACAACGCAACAATTCCTCGCATCATCACTTATTATGAACTATTTCATCTTTGGACCACACGTTACTTGTTGGGGCTGCGGCGCATCTACGAACATCCCCTTCCCTGCCTACACTGACGATTTCCTCCAGAGCCTTCCTTCTCTCTCCACAACCAGCAGCCGCTCCCGTAAATCCCATCAACCCCACCTTGACCGTGTTCTTTTGCGCAAGTATCCCTTCACTTCACGGTACACGATTGACAAAGACGAGTCATTACAGTGAGCTCTCGTCTCTGCAAGTAAACACACCCAAACTTTCACATCAAAACCTCCTAGATTCTTTCCAAGTCACTCGCACACCTCGCTTTCTTTGTCAATATGGCCTTCGACCATCTCGCTGAAAACACCATCATCGTCCTGTTGGCCTACACCGCCGCCTTCCTCCCGTGGACTGCTCTCACCACCTTTGACTTTATCTCTGCCAAATGGCGCAGGGTACGTGACGTTCGTATCGCCGGCTTCGTCAACCTTGTTCTCGCGCTAGTCCCGGCATTCTACATACTGTTTTACATGGTCGTGCAATCCAATGTCGATCAAAAGGAGATGTTCACTGCGCTGGTCGCTATGCTGTTTGCGTTGCTGCACGTTGTGCGGACGTTATGGGGACTGTGGCAGTTGCAGCTATTTGTCAAGTGGGCTGTCAAGAGCATTGAGTCGTTGCGGGCCCTTGGGATTGAATATGAGCTCAACACGGGCGCCCGTACTGGCCATGATGGGAAGGAGCAAACCCAGAATGGCGAAGAAAGAGAGCAGGAAACCACGAATATCAGTACCACGCAGGAGTCCGGAAATACCGATGACAAGGAAAAAGTGCACTCTGTGGCTGAAATTGTAGATGAACTATGGGTGAGCGATGAAGTGATTGAGAACCGTGTGTTCCATGGGAATGCTCGGTGCTACGTAGTGTTTGACAAGATTGACTTCAGAATAGACCCAAAGAGAAGAAACGTGTTTCGCCAACGCATCGTGCTTCTGTTACAGGCGCTCTCGATACCATTTCGGTATGGGTATGGAATAGTGCAGAAATGGCTTGGGAATGGGTCTATACCCTGCTTTGTCCAGGTACCGCACAAGCCAGAGGATGTGTGGCTGCGATGGTGCGTGGCGTTTGCGGCGCAGGGGTTGAACAAGTGGATAACGGAGTTCACCGTTGCGCCGGAAGTCGATGATGAGGATGGGGCGATAAATAACTTGGAGCGGTACGAAAGACGACGAGAACACATGGCTGGGCGCGTGCTGGCGACGGCCGGAATACAACTGTGGCTGGGGAGTTGTTTGCCGCTGGATGAAGGCAAGTCGCTTCTGTCAAAAGAGGACTTGTTGCGACGAGCGATGACGAGTGGACGTGGAATGCCGTTCGATGCAGTGCAGAGAAATGCAGTCTTGCGGCCTGGAAAGGGGTACAAGGCCTACGAGAGAAAACTAAATCGATTCATTGATGGAATTCCGGTGGAGTTTGAAGAACAAGTGGAAGAGTTGGACATCGAGAGAGTGGAGTGGCTTGCGATTTTGTTGTACATAGGAGAAGAACGGATTCGCAACGGAAGTGCGAGCGGAGATTCTCGTAGATCTGAGGAATATGAGAAACTGGAGCATGACGATTTAGCGATTGAAAATATGCGAGCACAGCTGGGTATGGGCAACAGAACTTCAGTAGTGGATGCAGCGGAAAGAAGAAATGCTAGCATATGCGGATTTCCGATGCCAGAACGATACTTTCATGAAGTATCCAAGGAGAATAGACTGGTGACCAAGGTCGGGGAGCTTGTCGACTGCTGGTTAGCGCTTATGGCGGGAGTGCAAATGCAATTCCTGGTGAGTAAGGACGAAGGATGGCTAAGACGTTGTCTGGGTCAAGTCGAACATGACCAAGAGACTGTGGTGAGCGGAGAAGGCGTGGAGATGGGAGGGATGGAAAAGAGGAGGAGCGGCCTCTTCATGAGACATCTTCGAATTGAAGAAGCGATGCAAGCATTCCAGTTTGGAGTCGTGGGTCAAGAGTTTGAGCAGTTGGAGCAGACATTGACGTTTATGGGATATTCGCTGGAGAGCGTGCGTACGAGACTGGGAAGGTGGGTGAAAGCGAACACGGACTCGCAGAGTGGGGCGTGGAGGCCTTTGATGTTTCAAGCGGGGGAATTGATATCGGAGTGGACGGAGGTTGGGCGTGTATCGAATGATGTGTCACGTACCCTGCGGCAGAGAGAAGGGAATGCAGTACTGAGGGATCGGGCGGTGCAGTGTCGTGTAGTGTGGGAGTTGCAATGTGTTTTGAGGGAAAGGGTAGCGGGAATGGAAGGGAGCCCGAGCAGTATGGTAGCGGTGGCGCTTTGCATGGTCAGTTTTCCGTCGCTGGTTGTGATGAAGACAGAAGAAACGAGCGAGGAAAACAGTGCCACGGATGTCCGGTCAAGCGAGGCAGGGGGGGTGGCAATCTCGGAAAATCGAGATAGTGTGTCAGTATCATTCGGGAATGAGCAAAGGGGTAGGGATGCGGAAGAAGAGAGGAAGAAACGAAGCGAAGAAATGTTTGTGATACTGCCGATTTGTGGGCCTCAGAGAATGAGGCTTCAGGTACAAGTGGGCGACGATGACGATTGGAGCAATAGAGGTGGAGCGGGCGATAGAGGATGCAAAGTGAGAGTACGGTTGTGCCGGGGGGCGACATCGCGAGATGAGCGGTTTGAGTGGGGATGGTGGCGGGAGGCGGCGTTGGGACGTATGGAGGGATTGAGGCGATGGCAGAAGAATCATGGTATGTGTTCGCCAGACTTGCATGCCGGGCACCGGAATATGACGTCAAGCATCGTGAGTGTAAAGCCAAGAGCACACAAAACGGGTACAGAGGTTGAGATGTGGTCGGGATGGGAACCGTTTCGAAGCCAGCAATGCAGATTTGAGCTAGAAGGGGACAAAGTTCTTGCGAAATTTGAAGTGAACATGCGACACGGTGATCTCGTTGTTAGAAAGAAGAACATTACGACATTCTACGCCCAAGCCGTCGGGGAGAGAAGCTTCACGGTGTACGAAGACAGTGACCGCGAGGCCTTACAAGACGGATGTTTGATAGTAGGAGAAGCACTGGCTGAAAAGTCGCCAGGTTGCTTGAGCTCAGTCAGGGCTGGAGTATACGAAGATGAAGAGTTTGCGAAGAACCTGCCAGCAACAGGCGAAGATGTTATTGGGGAAGAGTTGGGCCAGGTCCAAAGAGCCATTTTTCTGTTGAAGGTTGCTGCACTGGAGCATGGTGATATGAACGCGTTGCAGAGATGCGTGAAGCTCCTCACCGACTCGAGTGAGGAGATCACAGAACAAATGATATTGACGAACAGGCGACGAGCTGGAGAATTGGTGCTAGCTTTTTTCCACAGTGTTTTTGTGAGCAGAAAGGGGAGTGGCGGGGTCAAGGGGGGTGGAAGAGAGTTTGAAGTGTTGTTTTCATTATTACAGGAGCTTGTGGAGAAATCGGCTTTTGACAACTATGTCGTGGATGTGGTTCTAGAATTTCTGAAATGCGCAGTAGATCTGAGTATACCTGAGGATGTACGAAGCTGCCTCGTATGGATGCGAAGGTTGATAGCAAGATCACTGAGATTGGAAAAGTTGGATTGTCTCTGTCGTAGATTTGAAGAAATAATTGGAGCGGAACGAGGGCAAGGAGTGGCTATCCGTCGGAAGCAGTTCTTCTTCACGGACAGTGAGGTGAACGAGTACGACGTGTGTACTGTTAACATTTTAGAAAAGACTCTTCTGGAACGTAAGATTGAGGAGCATGATGATGTCGGGGCGATGAACAAGCTAGGACTGATGCTGCAGAACGGCGCAGAAGGAGTAGAAGCCGATGCGGTACGCGCAATGGATCTGTATGAGCTTGCAATATCGAAAGGCAGGGATGGCACCGTGATGCGCAACCTAGGTTGTTTGTTGGAGACCGGAGGGGAGGGGGTCGAGAAGGATGCAGTACGAGCCAAGGAGTTGTTCGAGCGTGCAATCAATGAGCACGGTCATGTCGGGGCGATGAACGATCTAGGACTGATGCTGCATAAGGGCGCAGAAGGAGTAGAAGCCGATGTGGTACGCGCAATGGAGCTTTATGAGCTAGCAATATCGAAAGGCGATGACGGCTCTGCGATGAACAACCTAGGTGGTTTGTTAGAGAAGGGAGGGGAGGGGGTCGAGAAGGATGTGGTACGAGCCAAGGAGTTGTTCGAGCGTGCAATCAATGAGCATGGTTATGTTTTGGCGATGAACAATCTAGGACTGATGCTGCATAAGGGCGCAGAAGGAGTAGAAGCCGATGCGGTACGCGCAATGGAGCTTTATGAGCTAGCAATATCGAAAGGCGATGACGGCCCTGCGATGAACAACCTAGGTTGTTTGTTGGAGACCGGAGGGGAGGGGGTCGAGAAGGATGTGGTACGAGCCAAGGAGTTGTTTGAGCGTGCAATCAATGAGCATGGTCATGTTGGGGCGATGAACAATCTAGGACTGATGCTGCATAAGGGCGCAGAAGGAGTAGAAGCCGATGTGGTACGCGCAATGGAGCTTTATGAGCTAGCCATATCGAAAGGCGATGACGGCCCTGCGATGAACAACCTAGGTGGTTTGTTAGAGAAGGGAGGGGAGGGGGTCGAGAAGGATGTGGTACGAGCCAAGGAGTTGTTCGAGCGTGCAATCAATGAGCATGGTTATGTCGGGGCGATGAACAATCTAGGACTGATGCTGCATAAGGGCGCAGAAGGAGTAGAAGCCGATGTGGTACGCGCAATGGAGCTTTATGAGCTAGCAATATCGAAAGGCGATGACGGCCCTGCGATGAACAACCTAGGTGGTTTGTTAGAGAAGGGAGGGGAGGGGGTCGAGAAGGATGTGGTACGCGCAATGGAGCTGTATGAGCTTGCAATATCGAAAGGCAATAACCGCTCTGCGATGTACAACCTAGGTTGTTTGTTGGAGAAGGGAGCGGAGGGGGTCGAGAAGGATGCGGTACGCGCAATGGAGCTTTATGAGCTTGCAATATCGAAAGGCGATGACGGCTCTGCGATGAACAACTTAGGTTGTTTGTTGGAGAAGGGAGGGGAGGGGGTGGAGAAGGATGAGGTACGCGCAATGGAGCTTTATGAGCTAGCAATATCGAAAGGCGATGACGGCCCTGCGATGTACAACCTAGGTTGTTTGTTGGAGACCGGAGGGGAGGGGGTCGAGAAGGATGTGGTACGAGCCAAGGAGTTGTTCGAGCGAGCAATCAATGAGCATGGTTATGTTTTGGCGATGAACGATCTAGGACTGATGCTGCATAACGGCGCAGAAGGAGTAGAAGCCGATGCGGTACG
>NW_005179241.1:8719-69735 GCF_000350225.1 Chondrus crispus
GCCCTGCGATGTACAACCTAGGTTGTTTGTTGGAGACCGGAGGGGAGGGGGTCGAGAAGGATGTGGTACGAGCCAAGGAGTTGTTCGAGCGTGCAATCAATGAGCATGGTCATGTTGGGGCGATGAACAATCTAGGACTGTTTATTGGAGAAGGGAGCGGAGGGAGTCGAGAAGGATGCGGTACGCGCAATGGAGCTTTATGAGCTTGCAATATCGAAAGGCGATGATGGCTCTGCGATGTACAACCTAGGTCGTTTGTTGAAGAAGGGAGGGAAGGGGGTCCAGATGGATGCGGTACGAGCCAAGGAGTTGTTCGAGCGTGCAATCAATGAGCATGGTCATGTTGGGGCGATGAACAGTCTAGGACTGATGCTGCATAACGGCGCAGAAGGAGTAGAAGCCGATGTGGCACGCGCAATTGAGCTGTATGCGCTTGCAATATCGAACGGCAGGAACGGCATGGCGATGTACAATCTCGGTATCTTGCTGAGAGACGGGGCGGAGGGTTTGGATTGCAATTTGGTGGCCGCGGCAGAACTGTTTAAGATGGTCATTGCAGAGAGCAACGATACAGACGCAATCGTGGAACTCGCAAAGGTGGAACTCGGAAATCTGTTACGCGATGGAGCGGAAGGAGTTTAGCGGGATACAGATCGTGCATGCAGATTGTACGAAAGGACCATCAAAGAGGACAACCATTCCAAGGCTGTAGAGAATCTTGCTGCCCTGCGCGATGCTGAGATGAATGAGGTCACAGAAGACGGAGATTGAACGATTTCAGAAGTCAGCAAGAGCACTCTCCCGAACGGAGATGGCGGGTGCCGTCGGGGAGAGCGGAAGGGAAAACCCGAGGCTCAAGGCGAGTAGAGTTCCCTTCGTTAAGACCCCTGTAGAAGATGGGATAAAGATGTGGTTCCTACCGTCCGACAGCGACGGATAGATCGCCTATGCCGAGTTCAACTCCTTTATCAGGACAATGAACTCGGAGGCAGCGGCCGGCGCTAGTGTCTAGACGACCGTCAATTTGAGCTCATATGAGGCCAGCTTTTTTTCAAAAATATATAAATTAAATCGAAACTTTAAAAAGTCAGTTTGGACACCATTTCTTTAACGTATACGCCCTCGGCAACAACATCTTGCAAAACATTGGGATGGCGGTTGTCAATGCACAGAGAGACTAATGAGAATGTAGTGAACTAAAAATCTAATGAAGTTTCAATGATCAGTTGACTTTTTAAACAGGCGTTTTGGTTTCGAAGATATCAACATAAAACGTTTTGAGGTTGATCAAAAAGGCTCCCTTTTTGGGCATTTTAAAAATGGCTGGAAAAGACGTGCAGATCTCACCAAACTCCATCCTTCCGCAACGCAGAAGTCAGCTGCGGTGGCGAGAGAGTATCTTTTTCCATCTTGTTGAGTTAGCGCAAGTCGAGAAAAAATAAGTTGAAAAGTGACCTCATATGAGGTCATTTGTCACCTAGACACTAGGGCGCCCCCCTCAGGGCCGTTCCTAACGAAGAGTTCGCGGTGCCAGCACCCGAGCACCCGGACATTTGGCATGAATGGATTGGTTGAACGGGAGTAAAAGCATTTCCAATAATTTTTTCAACCAATACATTCATGCCAAGTTTCAGGGTGCTCGGGTGCTGGCACGGCGAACTCTTCGTTAGGAACGGCCCTCAGGCTGCACCCGGAACGGAGAACGGAATCAGGACTTGTCGAGGTGGCGCAACGGAGGAGTCCTTTTGCTCTCGCCCCGTCGCCGCTTTGGCTTTCAACACTCATTTGACCTGTTGTGGTTGGTCGCTGGTGCCATCCACGGGCATCCCCGACTACCCCGAACCGGTTAAGCAGCTTCGTTCGGTCGTGCCGTCTTTCGCCTTAGTAGTGTCCTGCGCTTCCACCTCCGCCCCCGCTCGGGTTACACGCACGCACTAGTATTATGTGTATTGCGCAAGAACTTGACAAGTAGGGTTGACGACTCAAGCTCTGAGAGCGAGGCGCAAGATGCGAGTGCTTGACAACTTGAACGGATCGCTTCGTATCTATGTTTCATTTTCAATGTGCACGTAGTACAACGTGATATCCCTCTCCAGATTGTGCGAGACCCTGTATGCCGGCGATCTCTTCCGACGATCACCGCCAATATCCCCTCTTGTTACACGCGAACCAGTCATGTTTGTCAGCCCCAGCAATCAAGAAGTAATCAAACTTTACTTTCACAAGTGTTTTTACTCGCAGCTCTAAAAGATACGCATCTCAAACCCAGCATCTGTGTGCATTCGCTTTTGATTGTAAAACCAAGTATTCGATCGCCACTTGCTTGCATTCCACCACCACCGTTAGGGCGTAACAGAGGCCCCATTTCCGAACCAACATTCCGTGAGCGTTCGTATAGTTTCCTCGTTTTCCTCGACTACATCTCAGAAGCCAGGTTTCCATAGTGCTTTCCAACTCGCTCCCTGAACGTGGTGGGAGTCCAGTTGTGCCCTGCCCATGTTTTGCGTTTCCGTTCTAGAGGTAGTGGTCGACATCATGTTCTCGCACCTGCTGACAGCTGCTGGGCGAGATACCGAGCTGGTTGGACACAAGAACTGGCGAAGATTCCAAACGCCGCGAGACTCGAGCGTAAAATCTACGTTTCAGCACGGTACAGTTGGTCTCTATATGGGATACTCATTCTTTTCGAAGCGCCCTCAAGGAGCTGGCGGGTGCAATCGAAAGGGGAGGGAGCTAAGCAAATGATACGAAGGGTTTTTTACAAACGACTGGAAATGCGTGGATTGGAATACTTGTGGCTTGCAACAATGAGAGAATCGTGCGATTCTCTTTGGGCTTCATTTCCGCCTAGCGCAGTACTCGATAGCGCGACGTGCGTGGGCGTTCGTGCGACACACGGCATTTATTGTTGGACAAGTGACTCTAGTGTTTTTCGATCACTTGCCAAAGAGAACTTGGAAGCTGACCTTGGAGCATCATATTAACGGTTGAGATACTTTGTATAAGCTCTTGAATGTGAATGGCTCTTCCTCTGTACGTGCACAAGGGTGAGGTCATGGAGTGTTACATAATTGCCATTTTGTGCAATGGGCGGCGCACGTCGGTTCGCGGATGTCGCAGTAGCAGTAGCAAGAGCCTCGAGCGGTCGGGCAGCGATTGCAGTGGAGTTGAAGGGGGACGCCCAATGTACGTGGGTCCGCCCGAGTTTGTGTCGATGGCGGCGCTGTGGTGACGACGAGCCAAGCACGTTGCTCCGCGATGTGGAGGAGGATGTAGGTTGCAGTGCTGGGACCAGCAAACAACGGCGTGAAGCTCAAAGTTGGTCCAACCTGATCTACGGTAACAGGCGTCTGCTCTCCTTTGCTCCCAGGAAGAGAAGAGAGCAGATGCCAATTAGATTAGGCTTCGGGAAAGTAAGGCCGCGACACAGGAGATAATGCGCACGTACTTTGGAAGGACGCAGTGTGGGCCCCGGCGGAGCTTCAGACTGGCCAAGCCGCCTTACTACACGACGGATCGTGTGATAAGGCGGCTTGGCTTGGCTTGGCTGGGCTGGGCATGGCTTAGCTTGGCTTGTGAGAAGGTCTTGCGAGTTCCTTTGCCACCCTACTTTCTCTTCAATTGTTCCCCTATCATACCTCTCTCCCCCCCACAATTTGATGGTCTCGAATTTCTCATATTGGGTCTTGCGCACCGGCACTGTGTGAAGCGCAGCAGTTGGCCCAGCCACCGCAATTGTGCCGCTGCGTATGGCATCGTCATCGCCCCCAACTGTGCGGGTGGCCACGCTGTCAGAATTTGATTTACAGAACAAACGGCAATGCCCAGAAATGCCGTCGTCGACGAGGGATCCCGGATGCAAGGAGCAGACTGTTCGGAGGACCTCAGATTCTCCAATGTCCGGCGGAGGGGGAAGGTCGGCAGGGGAGAGCGGGACGAGATGTGTGCGGAAGGGGCCGGGTGAAGGTCGCCGAGGGCCGCAAGAGTAGCGGGGTCGTTGAGGTCTGCGAGCGGGCTGTTCGTAAGGGAGCGCGTTGCGCGAGAGCATTGAGCCTCGCGATGGAGGCGGCGGATGACACCGGCAGTGGCGGCCGCGTCGAGAGCCTGAGCGGTGAGCGGCAGGGGAGGCGTGAGGACAGTAAAGTCGTCGTAGACGCGGCGGGCGTGAGCGAGAATAACGGGCGATGGTGGCAGAGGCGTCAGCGGGGCGAGAGAGGGGTAGCGGCGAGTTGAGAGCTCCGGCGGAGGTGGCCGTCTGGGTGGTCTCGAAGGAGGCGAACGAGAGGGCTGGGGGCGCCGTGGGAGCGATGGCGATCGAGGTGCTGGCGGTGGGGGAGGAGCGGGCGTGCCGGTTTCTACGCGAATCGGGGCGCCGACGGTGCACACTGGCGTGCGAGCGGCCGGGATGAGAACGGGTCGGGCAGAGGACGGGTCGGAGAGGAGAGATCGAGCTTTGGCGAAGAGTAAGGATCGGTCGCGGTGAGCTCGCAGGTCCGCGTGGGAGATCAAAATTCCCGGATGCGATCACCCTGCACGGGCCAGGCGCGGTAGACAACGACGGGGCCGCAATGGAGGCCCAGGAGCGAGGAGGGGCGCTGCGAGTCAGAGCGCAGGGGAGCCGCCGCGAGTGGGGGCGCAGGCGAAACGGGGTGGGTGCTGAAATGAGATGGGGAAGGGGCGTGCGCATCGGTGCAGATGGTGGGAGACGGCGCGTGGAGGGGCGTGGAGGGGCGTGGAGCAGCGTTTTGGCGGGCGGGCAGGCGCGATCGGGCTCGGGCGGCTTGTTTGATGCTTGGGGCGGAATCGCAGGCGCTGGCGCTGGCGCCCCGGCGCTGGCCCAACCGCGGCGCCCCGCGAAGGCGACGGCGATAGTGTCTAGTGTCTAGGTGACAAATGGCCTCATATGAGGTCACTTTTCAACTTAATTTTTCTCGACTTGTGCGAGCTGAACAAAATGGAAAAAGATACTCTCGCCACCGCAGTTGACTTCTGCGCTTTGGAAGGGTGGAGCTTGGTGAGATCCGCACGTCCTTTCCAGGCTTTTTGAGAATACCTAAAGAAGAAGCTTTTTTAAAGAACATCAAAACGTTTTTTGTTGATATCTTCGAAACCAAAACGCCTGTTTAAAACATCACCCGATTGTTGAAACTATATTAGATTCTTAGTATTTCTGTGTATTCATAACTGCTATCTCGATGTTTTGCAGGAAGCTATTACCGAGGGAATATTGGTTAAAGAAATGGTGTCTAAACTGGTTCTATAAAATTTCGATTTAATGTATACATTTTTGCAAAAAAAAACCGGCCTCATATGAGGGCAGCTTTTTTTTGCAAAAATATATAAATTAAATCGAAACTTTAAAACATTCAGTTTGGACACCATTTCTTTAACGTATACGCCCTCGGCAATAACATCTTGCAAAACATTGGGATGGCGGTTGTCAATGCACAGAGAGACTAATGAGAATCTAATGAACTAAGAATTTAATGAAGTTTCAATGATCAGTTGACTTTTTAAACAGGCGTTTTGGTTTCGAAGATATCAACATAAAACGTTTTGAGGTTGGTCAAAAAAGGCTCCTTTTTGGGCATTTTAAAAATGACCGGAGAAGACATGCAGATCTCACCAAACTCCACCCTTCCACAACGTAGAAGTCAACTGCCGTGTTGAGAGTATCTTTTTCCATCTTGTTGAGCTAGCACAAGTCGAGAAAAATAAGTTGAAAAGTGACCTCATATGAGGTCATTTGTCACCTAGACAATAGAGGTGGAGTTAATAGGGATATTACGCCAGCGAAATTCTGCAACTAGTATGTAAAGGAACCGAAACTCGAATTACAGTATTACAGAATTCTGCAATCCAGCGTGATCAAAATTGCGGAAATCGGACCGTTTAGTGAAGCGGAAACTGAAAGTGTTTTTGTAATACGTGTAAAACTAAAGGCGCCAAATAGCTACTACCGCCTCCGAAGTCATCGGTTGAGAGCCGTGGATGTCGTCTCGATCTTCGCACTTCACCTTCGGAATGGCAACCGTAGTCCCGCCTAGCCCAATTGCTTCCACTCCAGAGGTTGTTGCATCTCCTCTTTCTGCGCCTGAGTCGAACACTTTGGACGCAACGCCCCGTTCAAACCGTTTCGCCGATGCGCGCACAGATCGTCGGCCGAAGTTCAGTCCGGACGCGCCTAGTGTTAGTACGAGAAGTTGCTGCGGCAAGAGTCCACGTTGCACCTAACGGCGCCACTAAGGAGCGCTTCGAGACCGCTGCAAAGAGAGCAAATGCTACCCAACGCTTAACCTGTCCTGTGACCTGGAAAAGCGTCCATGACAGGTACAAGCGCATTCAGGCTCGATTCGATGAGCATGACAAGATAGACGGGTTGATGAGCGGGGTTGGCGGCGACTTAAGCGAAATAGAGGAGCTTTTAAGCTCCATGAAGGAGGCACGTCAGGACCTGCTTAACAGCAAAACTGCTTCGCGCAAAGCAGCCCAGGAAAGAGAAGCAGAGAAAGAACGTCTTGGTGGGATAGTGCGGGCAAAGGCTATGCGTCGTGAAAAGCCTGCGAGCTCCTCCGATGCCGAATTAAAAGGCATCGAGGGCGACAGCTCGGACCATGTGTAGTACAACGGCGCGAAGGCAATTGCACCACCGCTGCCGCCCCGGGATACAGTACGATGGGCTGTAAGCGCGAGAAGAACTGTAAGGAGTTATATTTACAGCACACGGCCGGTGCAGAGTACAGTAGTACCCCGCTGGTTACACGTGTAGGATCCGAACGGTAAGTAATTAGTAATTAGTAGTTAATGGCACAAATTAGCCAATTTAGCACAGTAGCTGGTATACAGTAAGTAACAGCTACTGTAGCGGGACAGGTGTCCTGGCGTCCCACTTAGGGGTTAAGACCGGGGGCACCTGCCCCGTTCCAGTAAACGGGGGCAGACTCGCCTCCCTTCCCTTTACGGCTTTTTGCTAACTCCGTCCGGTTTTACCTCTAAGTCTCAGGCTTCTAACCCGTGACCGGCCGTCCGGATCTGACACCACCGACCGGCGGCGCGTCACCGGTCACGTGAGCCTTCCCTCTTTTCGAGTCCTTCCGTACGGTTCGCGCTCGCGTGGGTTACCCAGCGTCGCGCGCTCCCTTACCTCTAACCCCCCTCGTTCCGAGTGGTCGGGACGAAGGTAGTTATACCACACCAAGGTGCTACACCAAAGAAGCGATCGTCCAAGCGCAAGCGCAGCGAGGGGACACCTGGCCCTTTCGATGACGATATCGCAGCATTTACGGCCGCGCTGCAGAAAAGCGACGAGGCTCGCATAGCATTTGAAGAACGCCGCTTTGCCAGCGAGGTTGAACAGCGCGAGAATGATAGAGAGGAGCGGCGCAAAGAACGGGAAGAAGATAACAAGCTCCAGTTTGAAACATTTAAGCTGATGATGGAAGCCTTCATGCAACGCTAGAAAGCACTCTGAGTGCCTCTCAATCGCTGGCCGCGGCACGCCTCCACAGCCCTTTTCTTTAAATCAACAGCCTGACGTCGCCAAAACTCCCAATTTCTTCGCCCGAGCCTGCCGACCAAATACACACGTCCGCCCCCAGACCCTTCCAACCCTTCGCCGCGCTCTCCGCCGTCGTCGTCTCACTATCTTTTCCTTCTTACCATGTTACGGCCGCCTGCGAACCGATTCACGTCGTACCCCCGGCCTGACCATCGCCCCACCGGGTTTTACAGTGACCGGTACCTCGTCACCCCGCCTGTCCACTTTCGTCGCCGTTGCCGCCCCATTGGCTTTCACAGCGACCACGACCTCGTCGCACAGGCGGGTATCCTATCGCCGGCATCATCGGTCACGTCGGCTTTTTTAAGCGACTACCACCTGGTTTCCGCAATCTCCGGTCGGGCTCTGACTCATAGCTCCCTACTCCCGCCAACCCAAAAACTCTTCGAGCGACGGGGGTTTGCAGTTAAAATAAATTGGCGTTTCATTACTGTACAAACAATTTCTTATGTTGCTCAAAAGCATCCCCGAAAAGTATAGAGGCCACGGGTGCCTGCTGGACACGTAGCTTTCCCTTGAAGTCCATCAACGTCCAAAACAGTTTGATTTCTTTAAACATCCATTCAACCGTAACTCTGCTGGTGGCCATGGCAGTATTAAAAGCTCGCGCATCTGCACTTAAGGGTGGCCCTTGGAATGGTACTTCCATATACTCCCTCCAATTGTACCCACGATCGCCATATATGCAGTACTGTACGCCATCAACAACTAAACATTCTTCAAGCTGCGTGTCGAGATCCGACCGTGAATAGAGTGTCCAATCATGACGACGTCCCTCTAGAGGGCCATAGCAGTGCAGAAACATGCCATCCGGGGTTGTCACTGCTTGGAATTTTAGAGCATGAGCACGCTTATGCCCGTTATACACCACATTTTGGAGACCGTTATCTGTCGGTCTTGCGATCTTAAGTACCGTTCCATCTATAAATGCCATACAATTGGGCAGGCAACCAGACTTTTCCGCGACAGAGGAAGCAAACATCTGTGCTTTTTGATGTATATAACTTGACGAAAGATTACTTGTTAAAAGAGACAACTTTGCGGAAAGAAACGCCTCTACGCCCTCCCAAAATACTTTGCACAACTGGGAAGCGTGCTTTCCAAACTGCAATTCCACATCTCGCCAGCGGCAAGGGCTTGCCATACGACGTAATACCACGCACGTGACAAGAATGGGAGAAGCGTAGTAACGATTCCTTTTTGTGTGCGTCTGTGTCGTAGGCCATGCTAACGCTCTGACTACACGTTTGATGTCTTGCTTCGCGAAGCGAAAATTAAAAATGTAGTCTGTGTGTGTGAATGAATTGAAGTTAAAGGCGTAGTTGGAAAGGGATATAGTTCGTGTTTGTCGCAAATGAGTACTGTAGTCCAATCTAGCACGCAAGTATGCTGCAAGGGATAGACGAAGACGCTCCAAAGGCACGTTTGTCAGCTCCGATCTCCTCAAAAGAAGCGTTAGCGTAATTTGTCTCCATCTAGATACTCTTTGTCTGCTGGCGACTTTAGTGTGTCGCCGTTGTGATCCGCGCCTATTGGTCATGTCTGATTGTGCTCAGGTCGATGGTGCGGTTGGTCGACTGTCGTGTGCGTGTGGAGACAGAAACGTAACACATTACAGTATTGCAGGCGTAGCGTAAATCATTTTCTGAACCAAAACGTTGCAGAATTCTGCAATGTATCATCCTTTTTTCTTTACAGTACATTTGCAGAATAGTTGCAGAATTTTATCAAGCGTAATACACCAAATATCGACTTTCCCATCCGAGAAAAAAGTTGTAGTCTTTCATTTTTTGAACCACAAGTGGTTACAATACTGTACTAGATTCATATTTTTAGGAGTACTTACCATGAACCAATGAAATAGAAGCAAGCCAGCAGTGTACGTAAATCGCAATGGTGGGATTGATTGCTGTATAAATGTAGAGGTAATTGCCAAAAGGTTCACAGTTGGGCAGCCGTATTGCAAGACAGTCGACAGTGCTCTGGAAAATGCAAAACTGTTCCCAATTGGGCATTCCTATTGGAAAACAGTTCACACGCGAGCAGGTTTATTGCAAAATTGTTCACAGTCGGGCATTCGTATGGCCCAACTGTTTACACTTCGGGATTGTTGCTGCGAAACAGTTCACACAAGGCCAGTAATATTGCCAAACCGTTTATCCAAGTGCAGTCGTATCACTAAACATTTCACCATGCTTTGAAAAGTCACGAAAATTTCGAGACTGGTTTTGCTATGACGTTTCTTAACAGCACCTCTATCCCTCCCACAGTTTCCCCTACGCCCGGCATGGTGCAGTGCCACGTCGAGCTACGGTACCCTGCTCCGATCTAGTCCCTAGTATATTACCTGCGCTGCGGCGTTCTGCGCAGTGCTACGCAGCGCCGCATCGCATCGTCGCGTCGCAATACGACACTGCAGTTCGCCGCATGGCCCAGTAAAGAGCTGCGCCACACTTTATTTTGCTGATCTCTTAAGAGCTGCGTCGCAATGCGCCATGTGATGCCAACATGTGCTGTTCTATGTCACAGTATACCAAAGTCATTTATTCCCTCTACGCTCGGCGACTCGCTTTTCTAACGACTCCGTCTACAGCTGACGTCTTGCACTTGGTGCTAGGGCGGCCACGCTTGTGCGGCGCAGTGATGGGGAGGAAGATATTGGGGTTTGGAGGGGTGCTGCTTGCTCGGACATCAGCCATCGTGCGCACGGCCACAGTAGCAGAGAGCGGATACTGCTCTTGCCACCGCGGCACAGACAGCTCGCGGGGTAGGAATGTGTTCTTGTCGTAGCCTTGCTTGGCTGCGACAGAAACCATGTGTACACAGGGGAAAAGGTCGAGTGCGTATGCCGCATGCTCATGGAATGGCTAGCGACGGAAACATTGATTTATCGTCACGAGGAGTCGTAATTGCCAACCTCACTGTCTCGGAGTTTCCCCTTCCGTCTTGGACCCTAAAGGCTCTGGTTGTTTCCGTGTCGTCGATGCTTATGCGCGTGACGTGGGCTCTGGCATCTGACTTCACCCTGTCTAAGTATACACGGTTCCTTTCCGTGATGAACCCAGTAGCAGCGTGCGCAGCCTCACGCAACTGTTTGAAAATGCGCGCCTCACGCTGTGAACGGCTGATAATAGAGGTCACCGGATCTTGTGTGCGCGACACAAGAGTAGCGCTGTTGTGGCTCTCGACTCCTTGCCAAGCACATCTTGCGTAGAGAGTCGCCCCTGCCGCTACTGCAGCTGCAGAGAACTGCTGCGCATCTGGCAAAGAGTCGATAGCGTGGCAAACAGGTCCAGAGAGGCACGTGAACGATTCGTCTTGGCGGCATTCCGCGAGTTTGTCTATTGTGGGTGTCTCGATCAGTTTTTTGTACTGACGAGTGCACGCAACGCCGTGTCTTGCCAATCGCTTTCCGCGGTGCTCCGCACACGTGAAGATGTGCGGTATGTCTTCCGCGTGAAAGGAGTTTCTTATTCCTGCCGGTATCCCCTTGTCGCCGTCAGACATGACCGTGGTAAGGCGCCCCATGCTTGGGTGCATGGCTTTGTAAAACTGCCACGCGCGAGTCCACGTGGACACAGACGCATTCCCGCACACCAGCACGCAACCCAAAGCAATTATGCTGAAGTTGCTGGACCAAGCCACTACAGTAATTACCTAAAACGACGCGAGCGAAGACTTGGCAAAACAGGCATCAGCCTGCACTAATGACAACATATATGGGAACTGGTGCTGGACCCACTTCCATGACACGGCTATCAGTTCCACATATCTCCGACAATCAACTTGCAAGCTTTCTAGAAGCTCTTCGTGTCTCTTCCTGAACCGCTCGCTTGCCTGTGCCCAATAGTCCCCATCCTGAACCTGGCGCTCATTGCTATTCCCGACAGGAACAGACAGCGCAGCGCGCCGCAACCGCTTGTGCTCAGCTTTTTTGACGCGCCAGATTATCGCCTCCATTTCGACACCCCCAATTGTCTTGTACCGCAACGTACTTCCACAGGCCCTCATCTCAGCTTTTAGTGACGTCAGCAGCTTGACATTTTGTTCCGGCTCTCCAAACGCAAAGTACGCGCTAACTTGGGCACGCGAGTCCACTCATGTCCTGGAATGTGGTCCGGGTGGGGGAGATATCCGGTGGACAGGGCACTCATAGACTTCGCACTCAAGGATGGGCACGCTCTAATGTTGTCGGAAACATGGTAAGCCAGGTCTACGTTTCGGTACGATGTACGCCTCTGGCCTTTGCGCCAAGCCAGGCTGTCGTTTCCGTTGATTGTTTGTGGAGAGGTACCCCTGACGCCGGTGAAGGCTGCTGTCTTCACTGCCCAGTCCTCTTGCTTGCTTCTGAAGTAAGCGTTAACATGAAAATTGCCGATCTCCATGGCGTGCATAGGAGATGCACGGGCCGCTATACGTGTGGCGTTGTTGATAATGAAGAGCGGGACAATACGGAGGACTTCGGCTACCTCTCTAATAGCATGCCTAACAAGAGTCTTTGATAAATATCTTGATCCAACAGTGATGACCTTTGCAATACCGCCCGGAACGTCTTCGATCTCGTGCAACTTAAGCAGAGGAATAGGAAATCTCACTGCAGTGTTGGCGGCCCGAGCACTTAGCCTTCGGCGCATGGAGGACTTGGTGGCTTCTACCTTGTTTGTTGTGGCGGTAAGCCGCTTCCTTTTTTCTTCATAGATTTCCAGGATGGCCCGCGCCTTCTCCGGGTCCACACCGGTGACGCACGGTCGAGGACCAGCTAGAAGGGCGCTTTTCGGTAGTGGCAACGCGTTGGATTCGTCCTCAGAGTCTGTTGTGTCGTCCATCAGGGCTTGTACGTCAGGATCCAGCCACGGCGAGCTTTTGTCTTTAAACTTAGAAGCGTTTTCGTCTCTGTTCCGGCAGCGGGCGGAGCTCGTGAGGACGGCGCCAGGGCGACGCTGCTTGCTGGCCTCCATCTGTGACGCTGCAAGAGTTGACGCGATCAGCAAAGTAGATAAACAAAGCAGTAACTATGATTTTGTGTGAAGTAGATCTGTGATGAGAACAGAGAACAGCGGCCACGGCGAATCCAGTCCGAAAGTTTGTCACTTTTCGGAGCGTGGTTGACTATTTCGCAATTCCACGGCTCATAAGTTAACTGTTTGGCATTACGAATCCCCAAATGTGAGCTGTTTGCAATTCGGCTGCCCAGATGGGGACTGTTTTGCAATAAAAAATGTGGGAGTGTGAACCATTTTGCATTTTTTGGGTCATGTCGGACTGTTTCGCAATCAGGCTGCCCAACTATTAACCATTTCGCATTTCATTAATTATTACAGTTAACGTTTTGGCAATAACTCTGGCCAACTGCGAACCATTTGGCAGAGCCCCCATAAATGTATTGTTGTACCTTTGGTAGCTGATGTCAGCTGATGTCAGCTGACATCAGCTACCAGAGATACAACAATACATTATGTCAACATCAACAGCGCCTCTGGAACTGCGCTTGTGTCGCTCAAAGGGCGCTCAAAGCGCCCATGCACTGTATTTTGACCATTGATTTACGGAACACACTCGGTTAACACTTGCTCACCCCTTCCACTCCAGGGGAGCGATATTGACCCGTTCGAAGAGTAACATTTTCAGCCAAAGAATGGAAATCTTAAGTATCGTACTGTACCTTCGAAGGTAATGTTTCCAACGAACAAGCATCCATTACAGGGTTAGGGCACGTTCGCACCGTGGACGACTCGAAGAAAGCGCCGTGAGTCCTCCATGATATGTATTTACACCAACCAAACTAAAATCGCACTTATTCGTCGAATCCGTGAATGGCTCATTGGTTTGAATACTATGGAGGCCTCCAGGTTTTGTGAAAAGGCCATTTGTAGCATAAACACCCCCGCGGAGAGGGGTGTATGCGTCCAGTCCTATAGACCTCGGATCGCCGAGAACGGGATGAAGCACCACTCACACACGGGACCGGGCGCGGGCCCTGGTAGCAGTGTGGTAGAGCGCGGTCGGGTCCGACGCGCGCACGCGCGAGCGTATCTACGCCTCGACGCCCCGGTGCGATACTGGTAGACGATCCAGTACCGACGGGCGGAGGCAGATCCGGGCTCGCTCGCGTGCTGGCGCGTCCTTGCCCGCGCGGTCCCTTGCATAGAACGGACTAGAGTAGGCCGGTCGTTCTAGTAGAGTAAGCGGCAGAGCTCACCTAGACGGAGAGTCGTGGACAAGCTCGTGCTTGTCCTTTTTCTCCGTCGTCGGTCGCTCTCGTATTTAATGTACAAAGTATTCTATCATAACACTACAGTACCGACGTACTGTAGGGGGCTACTGTAGTGCGGGTCAGCCCGCACTGTAGCGCTGTCAGGCATCGGGCTGATAGTACACGTGCGTGTCGCGCACACGTGTGGGTCCGTACTGTAGAGCTCCGGCTCTACAGTGCGGGATTCAATCTAGATCTAAATCTAGTTTGCAGTTATACGACACGGCCTCCCCGTCAAGCGTGACCGTCCGCGGGCACGTGTGCTTAAAGGGAGCCTCGTGTGTCTCTGTCCGTCGTCCACCCCTCGCGATATTTCCAATTTTACCCTCCTGTCTTTGCGCCTGATTTCGTCTGCCCCTGTCGCGGCGTATCCGAACCCCTACTCGTCGTGCTCTTCCGTGCTGCCGTGCGTTTCTGCCTTCCGGCTCCCTTGTCTGCCCTAGCGCTGGCTTCCGTGCCGTATCGCCCGCTCCGCCCTTCTCTCCGTGGCGTGTGTCGCTCGCTCCAACCATCATCTCCCACGGGCTCTCGCGACTGAAACCGTTTTCACATGTCGCCTCCGTCACCATCCACCCCGCCGGCGCTTGCTCATGCGGCGCCGGCCGAAGAAGCCGATGGCGTGCGGCCGGTGCCGCATCTGCCCCCGCGTCTCGGTGACGCGGGTGGTGTGTCGCCAGCTACAACCTCGCCTTTCCAGAGGACCCGGCCGTCGAGGGAGACCACCCTGTCCAACGACTTGGGGGGCGTCCCTGGTCGCACGGCTAGCTACCGTGCCGATGGCGGGGGTCGTGCTCCGTGCCCCTCTGCTGGTCCCGTCGCCGCTGCAGGGCTCGTCGAACCCGCTGCGAGTGACGCTATTCAAGCTGTGGCCCCCTTGGTCCTCGGTCCCGCCACGGGGGCGGACGAGTCGGGCCCCACGAGTACCAAGCGTTGGTTCGGCGTTCCTCTTCTGCGGTCCACCCCGCTGCCGCTCAGCGACCTTCAGCATCCGTGGGCTCGCCACGCTCGAGTGGGCGTGACAGTGGGGGAGGTCCTGGCGAGCCCGTATCTTCGCCCTGACTTGTTGCGCATACGCAAGATCAGCGAGGCCGGCCTCACGGACCAGTCCGCAGTGGCGCTTGCCCGTCTCCTTGCCGAAGGAGACGGCGTAGCTTACCAGATTCCCGACACTATACGTGGGGATCGAACCTTTGCCTTCGGACTGGAGGAGGTACTGTACGTGGACCGGATGGCGAATTACTTGTCCGGGCTCGCCCCGGACCGTCTGCGCCGCTTTGTCCTGGCAGAAATCCCGGGGCTCTACGTGTATCCGCGCCCGTACGCGTACACGAAGCCCCGGGTCGCGCTGCAGAAATCGGCCGCCACCCTGATGCGACTCCACGGAATCGCCGTGGCTCATCAGGACTGGGCGGCCTGCAGGGGATCGTCTGAAGAGGACGGTCGCGTCTTCGCGTCCTCCACTTTTGAGCAGGGGCTTTCCCCGGGTGACTTCCCCGCGCTCCCGAGGACGGTTCACGAGACGTTCCCTTCGCTCGGGATACACCCCCTGCTTCCGTTCGTACTGAAGCATTTCGGATATGCCGCCGTGGACCCGAGCCATCCTGCTCGCTCCCTCCTGCTCGATAGCTGTGAGAAAGAGTGGGCATGGTCGATTGGTAGGGCCTTTATGGCCGAAGTCGGCGGGCACCATCGGGTGTTTGTTCAGCCCAACGAGACGGTGTCGTATCTGTCCCTGTCTCGCCTCGCGTCCAACTTTCCCCCTGTCCCGCGCCATCTGCTCGTGCGAGATCCGGCGGCCGCACCCTGGACGCTCCAGGGTGTCGTATCTCTGATAATGCGAGCGTCCGAGGTGAGTGAGCGTCACTACCGCTACTGGCCGGACTTTGCGACGGGCATACGAAGCCCTTTCCTCGTGTACGACGCAAGAATGGACGCCTTCGCGTCTCGTGCGGCAGTTTCCTCGGCATCGGCCGGGGCGAGGGGGAGGCGTGGCGGCGTCGGTTCCGGGCTGAGGCGGAACCGCGGTAAGCGTTATCGAGATCTAGATGCTGTCGCACCGATCCCTCTCATGACGGGTGCAAACCCGTTTCATTCCAGTCCCCCTCGTGGGGCGGACGAGCGAACAGTGCCGCCCGTCGCGTCGGGAACAGTCCTCCCCGTGCCGCCTCTGAACGACTTCGCGGTCGCTGCTCCTTCGGGAGTGGCAGTTCGAGACCTCTCCCTGACGAAGGAGGACGTCACATCTGTACCCGAACTCGCGCGTGCATTGGGGCACGCCAGGGACCGGACTTGGGTCGTGGGGGATCTCTTCTCGACCCTGGTGAGCTGGTTCTTAACGCGAAGTAGCGAGGCTCGCCGTCTCGGCAGTGAGCTGGACGCGGCGTCCGTTTCGGTGCAGCGTTTGCAACGCGAACTTGAGTCGGCGCGGGATGCTTCTCACCGTCAAACCAGCGCGTACGAACGCGCCGTCGCGGACCGCGATCGGTACCATCAAGAGAGAGACGGCTTGCGGGCTGCTCAGGCCTCTACTGTGCACGAGGCTGTCCGCCAGCCACGCAGATGGCCCGATCCGTATGCCGTTCCGGGGGCCGGTCCCCTCGTGCCGTATGGTTCGAGGGCAGCTGCGGTCCGCGCTGGCGGAGGCGCCTCGTATCAGACGGTCTCGATGCCCACTGTCAAGGAGCTCGCCGAGGGCCCGCCGCCGAACGCCGACGTTTCGCGTCACCCCGGGGTCGTTCGACCATGGCTGTACGGACCGTAGCCACGATATCGGCCGTTGAGGCGGTCCGGGTCATCACCAGGGACGTCGTGTGCCATTCGTAAAGATGTTTCCCTTTGTTGCCTTCGTCCCCGTCCGCTCGGTGCGGCAGGCACTGTCCTACTCCTCCTTCAATTTTTTTTCTTTCCGCGTACCGACTCGCGGCCTCCCAGCACAGCATGCCACCCAGAGCTCGTGGTGCTCGCTGCCCGCGCGTGGCTGCGTGCGCGACGACTAAGCGTTCCGCAGCCATGGTGTAGTCCGGGTCAGGGATCACAGAAGATCACCACTGCCTCGCCCTTGCGGGCATGACGTCAGGGGAAGGGAGCGGTAGCGCGGGGCGGTCGGTACTACCCCTCGCTGCCCTGACGTATGTGTGCCAGCCCCTCGCCGTCGTTAACGAGAGCGCTACACGTCCTGCCCGGAAGGGTCTGGTCTTCTTGGAGGCGGGTGCGAAGTAAGAGCGCTCGTGGGTCGTGGGCAGCGCGGTTGTTTGTCATTCCCGTCGTCCCGTGAAGTATCCGGGGCGCCCGCGGCCCCACTGTGATCAGTGGGTCTGTGATCAGTGGTCACTGATCACAGACCGGCAAGGGGTGTCGTACGACATCATCCTTGCTGTCAAATTTGACAAAATTTT
Organism: Chondrus crispus; assembly: GCF_000350225.1. Classification (NCBI taxonomy): domain Eukaryota; phylum Rhodophyta; class Florideophyceae; order Gigartinales; family Gigartinaceae; genus Chondrus; species Chondrus crispus. The sequence goes on from NW_005179241.1 coordinate 25,926, forward strand.
AGATTCCAAATTTTTTGCAAATGAAGTCCGCGTGGCAGCGCCTGGGCCTCGCAAGCTCGTCCCGCAGCGCTCCCCGAGGACTTTTTCCGGCGCTCTTCCTGACGGGACTGTCCTTGTGCGTAGACGCAGACTTCGCGATCCGCGCGCGTCTCCCGCCTGTAGAGGGGTTGTGACGACGTAATACTCGCTCGTTGGGGTTCGTCCCCGTATTCAATCGGCACCGAGATTGTGAACACATCCTTGTCTTTCCTCTGTGCCATCTCCCCTGGCTCTCGTGCCTCCTAGGGGCTTCGGGCGAGATCGCTCCTCCTTGAAGATCTGTCTGTTCGCGTCTGTGCAGCGAGCCCTGTGCCCCTTATCGGTATGAGGGGGTCGCCTTCCTTACGGCTCAGAGGCCCGTTTCCCTTTTCGTTCTCCTCGTCGGTTCGGGGGTCGACTTGCGTAAGGCCGCATGTACTGCCCTCTGTTCTCTGCCTCTTGGCGGCGGCGGTGGCGATCCCTGTCCTGTATTTCGGGTGCCGATACGTCTCGACGTCTTCGTGGGCTCTCGTAAGAGCTGGGATCTCCTCGCGACACTTCTGCTTTCGTATGCTACCCCCTGTCTCTAACCGCCGGCGAGTCGAGCTTAATCGTGACAGAGCGCGAGCGCTTGTGGTTGCGTGCCGGCGTTGTCGCGCCCTCTGGCACTGGCTCTGTCCGTCAATACGTCTTGACGTCGGGCGTCTTCCGATCGCCTGACCCTCCGATGAGGGCAGCTGTCCTTCCACGCCTCTCTTTCCGGTCTGCTCGTGCAGCCTGACGTTATAATCCGCGAAGGAGCGGTTGAAAGCCCCCTCCTCAAGCGTGAACGTCCGCGTTCACGTTTGAGTTGAGGTCCATGCCGGTGCGTCTCCGGAGGCGTTGGGCGTAACGAGACACCAACTCCTCCGGGACGTGAGTCCGCGCAGTCCAGGTGGGCGTGTCGTAATCCGCCCACTTGATGAGGAACTCGATAGTTCCGTCTTTCACATCTCGGTGCTTCAGTAGTCGCTCGACAGCGTACTGTGTTCCCTCTCTGACCTTGTCGGCAAGGTCAGCTGGGGTTGTTGTGCTCCCCCGCGGCGCGTCCATCGGCGGTGGCGCGTACACGCAGCGATCTGCGGAGACCCGCTCAGTGACCCCATCGCGATCGATCGTGATAGTTCGGCGGTCGTTCGCGAGGACACGGTAGGGTCCAACCGCCGGGGACGCGAGCTTGTTCGATGTCCTCCCCCCATTGGTGGGGTTGAGGTATACGTATTCTCCGGGACGGAGCCGGGAATTAATACGTCGTATGCGCTTATCGAAGTCGCGCTTGTAGCGAGCCTGCGTCCGACGCAGGCTCCCGTAGGCCTTTTGGATAGTCGAGTCCAAGGTCTTGAGGAACTCGGCACGTTGGTTCCCCCTATCGGAAGGGGGCGCGTCGCCGTCCGCCCGTCGGAGAGAGAACTCCGGCGGTGGCCTGCTGAGCACGAGCTCAAACGGCGTGGTGCGCGTGGTGCGATGTACGTGGGAGTTGTACGCATACGTAAGCGGCCCCACGTACACATCCCAGTCGTCCTGGTGTTCACCCACGTAGTTCCGCAGCATCGAGGCGATTGTTCGGTTATATCGCTCGACTTGCCCGTTCGTCTGGGGATGGTACGCCGAAGTGTACAAATTCGTTATCCCCAAAACGCGGCACGTGCTGTGGAAGAACTTGGGATTAAACTGAGGGCCGTTGTCCGAAAGCAACGTGCGAGGGACGCCATACTTGAACACCCACGAGTCGCAGAACGCAACTGCGACCGTGTGCGCTGTTATCGTGCGGAGCGCAACGACTTGCGTTAGCTGACTGAAGCGGTCCGTAATCACGAGCAGGAATCGTTTTCCTGTCTTCGTCTTGGGGAGCGGCCCCAAGATGTCGATCGCGAGGCTCTCGAGGGGCCTCGTAGCTGGAAACAACCTCAATCGGTTGAGATGTTTCCTCAGCTTCACCCGGTTCATCGCGCAGGTTTGACACCCTCGCACCGTGGCTGCGACGTCTGCAGCCAGGTGGGGCCAGTAGTACTCGCGTCGAAGTGAGTAGTACATACGGTTCTGGCCCGGGTGGCCCGCGATGGCCGGGTTGTGGCACAGGCCAAGGAGTCCGGCGCGGAGCGTCCGAGGCACCACCACCTGAGCGATATCAGGGTCGAAGGGGTGTCTCCGTTTGAGCACCCCTTGGTGGTCCTCGAAGAACGCGGAGTCCCGGGACTCTGACTGTCGTGCCAAAACGGTTCGGCAGAAGTCATCCACGCGTTGCTCCTCGGCTATCTCCTCTATCGTAAGAGGGGCCGGAAGGTCGTCCTGCGGTGGGGCGACCGGGGAGTCGAGCGCGCCAGCCTCGGGGTCTTCGGCGCGCTGGATGTCGGCGGCGTCTAACTCGTCGTTCTCCTCCCAAAACGAAGTGCGTCCTTGGAGAGCGGGGGCTTCGTCGTCGCCTCGCAGTTCGTCGCGCGTCCGTACACGCGACCTTGTTCGGGCTTCGGCTTGCTTCCGTGTCGTTACGAAGACATGTACGGCCTGATGATCACAGCTCGTGGTACAAGCGTGGTCCGCGAGCTCGTTCGATACGTCTCGAACTGTCGTGCCCTCGTCGAAAGTGGGGATGTCGTCATCCACCTCGACGGTGGGGCGAGGGTCATCGGCGGCCTTCGGCGACACGAGTCGTGACAGGGCATCGGGCACCTGATGCACGCGTCCGGGGCGGTACTGAATGGTGAAATCGTATTCAGCCAGACGTAGCCGCCACTGGGTGAGTCTTCCGGAACTCTCGGTTAGTGACATGAGCCATCGGAGGGCGTCATGGTCCGTCCGTACGGTGAACTTCGTGCCTTCTACGTACGGCCGTAGTGTGCGGACGGCCCACACTACGGCGAAGCACTCGCGTTCGGTAGCGCTGTAGTTGCGCTCACTATCGGACAGTGAGTACGACCAGTACCCCACGGGGCGCCAGTCGTTCGGCTCTTCGTGCTCCTGAAGTAAGGTGCAGCCGAGTTGGTAGGCACTCGCGTCGGTGTCGATCATGTACGGACGACCGTGCCGGGGCAACGCGAGGATCGGCGGAGCGATCATGCACTTCTTAAGGTTCTCAAACGCCTGAAGTTGCAGCTCCGTGGGGTTATAGAAATCGGGATCCGAGTCCTTGCGCGTCATGTTGGTCAGAGGACGCGCAATCTTAGCGAACCCCTTAACGAATCGGCGGTATACGTTACACGCCCCGAGGAACGAGCGCACTTGCGTCAACGTCCTCGGGAACGTGAACGTCTTGAAAGCGTCAGCCGCCGTATCAGTCACGCTCAACTTGCCTGGGGAGATGACGTGCCCCAGGTAGTGCACCTTCGGTCAGAAGAAGCTGCACTTCTTGAGCTTAAGGGAGATACCGGAACTCTGCAGTAAGCTCAAGACGGTATCGAGATGCCTCGCGTGTTCTCCGTGCGTACGGGAGAACACGATCACGTCGTCGAGATAGACGAGGCATATTTGCCAGCGGACTCCGGAGAGTGTTATGTCAAGCGCACGTTGGAAGGTGGCCGGTGCCCCTTTTAATCCAAACGGCATGCGCAAATGGCGGTACGTACCCATATGTGTCGTGAAGGTAGTCTTATCCCGGTCCTCCGGAGCGACCGGGATCTGCCAATAACCGGAATTGCAGTCCAACGTCGTAAAGACGGCTGCATCTCCTAACGAGTCGATGCAGTCGTCCATCCGGGGCAGCGGATACGAATCCGCTGCCGTCTTCGCGTTGAGACGCCGGTAGTCCACGCAGAACCGAAGAGAGCCGTCTTTCTTCGGTACGAGCACCACCGGAGACGCCCACTCGGTGCTCGCGGGTTCGATAACCCCTGCGTTCAACATCTTGTTGACCTCCTTCGCAACCATTTCGCGCATGGCCGGGCCCTTCCGATAGGGCATAGAACGAATCGGTTTCGTTCCCGGTTCGAGGGGGATGCGGTGCTCCGTGGCTTGGATCGTTCCAAGCGCACCGCTCCACAGACTCGAGTGCTTACGGAGTATCTCGAGTACGTGGCCACGGAGCTTGTCATCGTCAATGTATGACAGGTCGATCTCTTTTTCCCAATCCATAGGTGGATTTTCGGGATCCTTTTGCTGGTAGAGTACGGTACCCCTCGCCGTCGGTTGGCATGAAGGTGACCGTTCGTTCCGGTCGACCCCCTTGCCCCCGGCGGTGGTCTTATCGTCGGAGTTGGATCGGCCAACTCCTACCCCACCGACTTGATCGGTCAAGTCGGTCAGGTGTAGCGCGTGCGCGATCCCCTCGGCGACCTTAAGTTCGGGAGTGAGGATCGCGAGGGGGTTGCGCTTCGCGTATCCCACGACAGTGTGCTTCGGAAGCCTCCTTTCTCGTCGTGAGAAATTCGCGACGATGACGTCGAAGGTCTGATTCGGTAGGACCTCCGCGACGCCATTCGTCAGCCTCACTCCATGTCGGTCTTGGAGTGAGGGCTTGGGCTCCAGGAACACGAGGCCCCTCCCCGCGGTTGTCACACGCACGCGGGCTTGTGACATCGCGGGGATGGTAACCCAGCGGGCGATTCGGATCGCTTGCGGGGCCTCCTCGCGTACGTCTGGCCGACCCGTGTGTCGCCCGTGTCGCCTGGTAGGGGGAGTCGACTCCCCCTTTCCGTCGACGATGGCGACGGAAACGCCTTGGCGTAGCTCCATTCGTTGAGCTTCGATGTTGATACATTGCACGCGCGTATCAATGAAGGCCGTGCCAAGGAGGACCGGCACGGCGAGCTGGTCCGCGACTACGAACGGAATTCGGTACACCGTGTTCCTCAACCGCACGGCCAGGCGGACGACGGCCAAAAGCTTGAGGGGGTTGCTATTCGCGCCTGCTAGTCTTGGCAGAGGTGCGTCGTGCACGACGTAACGCGTCCAATCGGGGGGAAGGTCGGCCTTCCTCACCAGATTATACCCCGAGCACGTATCAACGGCGATCGTGCGGGGTTTAAATGCATTTCCCTCTGTGGCTATCGAGCCGAGGACGTTGTAAATCTTCGACGTCATAAGGCAAATGACGCCGTCGACAACCTTCGGGGCGGCCTTATCGGTGAGGTCGTTCCGCCGGGGCCTTCGATTCCGGTGCTGGCCCCGCTTGCGTTTCCTCCTCCCCCTTTCTTGTGGCGTCCGCGGATCAGTGACGCCCCCCGGATTATTCGAGTCCGTACGACACGGACCCTTCTCTGGCGACCTTGGGCTCGCGGGAGTCAGGGTGTCGACCGAATCTTTTCGGTCGTCGTTGCCCCCGTCGCCATTGTGACGCCTCACCGGGACGTCGGCTGTCCCGGTGTCTTGTCCTCCTAACGTCGGGCCTTCGGAGGCCTCGACGTGCGCTCCCTCCTGTATCGGCATTACAGAAGCTCCCGTGCTCGCCTCCGGTAGCGGGGGGTGTATTATCGGACAATACCCCCTGTGTCCTTGGCGAGCACGCGGGGTCGGGTCTAGTTCGTGGAGAAAAGACAGCTCACGCGACCGCGTGTACGTAACCGTCTTTACCCTTTTTTCGAACTACCCGTGCTATCGGAGCTAACCTCCTGGTTATCGACGGCCAGGTATTCTTCGGGTAGCCGGCCGCGTGGGTCGGGAAGATTCGTCCACTGCGGCTCAGCGGCCCTGGCGAAGTATTCGGGTACTTCCGGGCCTTGACCTGCGGCGTCCGGTCGTCGCAGGATATGCGGGACGAAGCGAGTCGGCTCTCCTTCGTTCCCCTCCGTGGGTAGAGGGTACGGATCCTCTACCCAGTCTTGCAGGTACATTATCGCATTTTGTACCTGTTGGGGTAACCGAGAACGGTGTCGGTCCGCTCTTTCTTCTTGTCGAGGGTACCTTGTGTCCGCCTGCCTGTAGGCGGGTCGATCCCGACGATCGACTTCGTTACGACGGTACCCGCCTCCACGGGAGGCGAAGCGTGCGCCCCCACCCGATCGGTTCGGGAAACCTTGACGCGTGGGACGGCCCTCGCCCGCCGCTTGCCGGAGGAGATTACGCGCACCGGGGCGCGTCTCCATCTGGTAGCGGTAGTTCCTGTACGCCGTGAACATCCGTTGTTCCGGCGACAGGAACGGGCACGCGTACATGGCATGCCCGTACGTACGGCATAGCCAGCACACGTACGCGCTGCCGTCCGTTGAGGCGAAGGTCGCCGCGTGCCGCGCCTCCTCATCGGTGAGGAGGGGCACACGAGGCGCTTCGCCTCCTGCATCTCGGTTCGATATGTCGAGCTCTGCGACCCGGGGGTCCGTACCCCTTGCCACTCTTGGAGTGGCCGCGAACGCGGTCGGGTAACTCGATGTCGATCCGGTCGACATCGGTGAGGGGGGTCGACCCCCTACTGGCCCTGCTCCTTGCGTAATGAGGACAGGGTCGGCCTGCCACAAATCCTCCCCGACATGGAGGGTAGAGGCGGGCGAACTTGTTGCGGCGGACTTCGTAGTCCTGCCAGCCCTCCCTGCCGGTTTCGAATCCGGCAGAGGTAAACCGCGCCGAGCGCGGTACGTTGTACCTTCCGCCGTGGCAATACGGCGGATAGTCGGAAGATCGGTCTTCTGACTGCCTGGCAGCCTTTGTACAGTTTCGGATACTGCGGCACGGGTTGCCGGTGCAAGTCCCCGCACAAAGTAGTGCGCGAGGGCCTGTTCGGAGAAGACTGCCGTGCATCGGAACGCGGCAGTCTCGAGTCGGTCAGCAAACGTGCTTTCCGTCTCATGTGATTGCTGTCGCGCCGTAGCGACAGCGTCGTACGCTTCACCTAACACGTCGTCCGTGAGGTAGCGTTTCAAGAATTGATTCACGAGCCCCGGCCAGCTCACGTCGTCATGGAGCTGGCCGGCACGGAGGCCACGCATCGTATAACTCGTATACAGGCGCTCCGCGTCGCGCTCGAGGAAGTGCGCGAGGACTCGTACCGCAACACCTTCGGTCAGGTGTTGCGAGTTGAAGGTGATTCGGATATCCTTCAAGAACGGCAGCAGCTGGATCGGGTCGGTACCGTCGAAGCTGCGCATCGTGGGACGGATCCCACGACAGCGTTGGACGTACTTCGCAATCCGTCCCGCGTCACCCGAGGTAACGAGCCGCGAGGTGTTATCCAAGCGGTACATACGATAGTCAGCAACGGCGCTGAACTCTTGGATCATCGTATGTACCGGCTCGAGCCCGGGTTCAGCGGGACCCAGCGTGCCGAAGGAGGTAACCGGTAGCGTGCGAACGTCTACCGGACCTGGATGCTCGGCGTAACTTGCCAGCGGGTAGCCGCCCCAGCGGGGATCGACGGAGAACATCGGTTCTCCGGATCCGCGGGCGGCTCCTCCACGGTCCTGTTCGTCCGCGTACGATACGCGGTCAACTTGCCGCTTACTTCCGGCGATAGGCGGCAAGGCTTGGGTCTCAGACGCGAAGTTCGTGTCTATCGGAGGACGGCTTCCTTCTGCAGTCCGACTGGTAGCGACACCAGTCGGACGCCAACCTTCGGGGGCGGCGGCGCTCGGAGGTACGGTACCACCGGGCCCTCTCGAGGGGGCACCGGGTAGCCTTTCGGCCATGGTACGTTCCATGTCACGAGCACGCCGACGAGTAGCGTCGAGCTCAGCGGAGAGGTGCGCGAACGCACCCAATTGCTCTGCGGACGGAGAGGTTTGGTCCTCGGTTCGTCTCACCGAGGTCGGCCTCTCAGGACGACCATGCCCGGACGGTCCGGGCGAGGCGAAACGGGAGTCTTCGACGAGCACTATCCGCGAGTGTAACTCGTCGATCAGTTCTCGGAGATTCTCTAAGGACTGCGTCACTCTATCGAACCTCCCTTCACGCAGGGAGCGGAGTTCGGCCATACATCGAGTGTATACATGGTCCGATACATCGATCCGAAGGGAAGTACGAACTTCCTGGATGTATTCGGCTATGCGTTCGAACATCGCCGCCGCTCTTTCCTCAGAGGATCCGAGCGACGGTTCGCTGTCACGAGGACCTGCGTCGCCGTCGCCCGACGGGGCGGATGGGGACTGCACAGCGGCCGGACTCAGATCCCCCGCTTCTGAGCGGATCGAGGGCTCGAGCTCCTGGCTCATCTCGACGCGATCGGTTCGCGGAGGGAAGTGGAAGTCTTCTCGGAGATCGGAATCCAGGGTCTTCTAGGTCGGGAGACCACTGTAGCATAAACACCCCCGCGGAGAGGGGTGTATGCGTCCAGTCCTATAGACCTCGGATCGCCGAGAACGGGATGAAGCACCACTCACACACGGGACCGGGCGCGGGCCCTGGTAGCAGTGTGGTAGAGCGCGGTCGGGTCCGACGCGCGCACGCGCGAGCGGATCTACGCCTCGACGCCCCGGTGCGATACTGGTAGACGATCCAGTACCGACGGGCGGAGGCAGATCCGGGCTCGCTCGCGTGCTGGCGCGTCCTTGCCCGCGCGGTCCCTTGCATAGAACGGACTAGAGTAGGCCGGTCGTTCTAGTAGAGTAAGCGGCAGAGCTCACCTAGACGGAGAGTCGTGGACAAGCTCGTGCTTGTCCTTTTTCTCCGTCGTCGGTCGCTCTCGTATTTAATGTACAAAGTATTCTATCATAACACTACAGTACCGACGTACTGTAGGGGGCTACTGTAGTGCGGGTCAGCCCGCACTGTAGCGCTGTCAGGCATCGGGCTGATAGTACACGTGCGTGTCGCGCACACGTGTGGGTCCGTACTGTAGAGCTCCGGCTCTATAGTGCGGGATTCAATCTAGATCTAAATCTAGTTTGCAGTTATACCACACCATTCAGAAGGCCCCCCCTAGGGAGGCGAAGGAAGGGGTCTGGTCACGGAGTCGTGATGATCCGTGACACTGATTCTAGGGCACCTGATTGGCATCCAGCCGCTGTAAAGGCTGATTTGGATTAAAAGGAGGGCTTCCTACTGGCCACTAAAACGAGGCTTTAAAACTACCGAACATTTTCAAAACCTCCATCGGATTGGTATACGATTCTATCGTGTCCAGCTATTCGCAAAATCTGGGGCACCGGATCGCAGACACACAAATCTGGGCATCGAGAATATCTGCCTAGATACTATTTGCAACAACGGCCACTAGTTTGGTAATCATCCCATGAGCGTAGTGGCGATCAGCAACAAAGCGAGTGCGTGCGAGATTCCCATTTAATTGGCTCAACAGATGGCTAAGAAAGCGGGATTTCCGGGCTGCAATGAACTCCCAGATGTACAAGAGGTCGCGAATGGGTGCCCCGCGGGGTGCAGAAGATGCAGCGCAATGTCAGTAAAGCTTTCTGGCTCTTTATCATTTTATTTCAAGGACACGCTAGAAGATGTGTTCGACACAAGCGCGGCGCGCACAAATGACTTTATGGTGTCTTGTGGAGAACGTGACTGCAATAATGAGATTTTTACTGCCTTTTTAAAACGTAAACGATCAGGACGCCTTGTTTCGGGAATTAATTTTAATCTCGAAGGCATACTTCAGTTGAAAGCGCTGCAACCAGAGGCCAGGGATTTTCCTGATGATGTTTGCCTTGTTTGCCTTGTGCCACTCTTTGTATGGATGCATGAAACCAGAAAGGAAAAAGAAGATGCGGAGAAAGACCGCGCTGGATATGAAGTGAAAAAGCCATTGACATGTGAGCACATGTTTCACTCAAAATGTCTAACACTACTATTTGCGCTCACAAAAAGTGCACTGTTAGTTGACGAGAGCGTCTATGTTACGGCTCCTTGTCCAGCGTGCCGTCAACCAATTCACAGCAAAACATTGAGTACTGTACGCATGGAACAAATAACGAAAGACGTTGTCTTGGTCTCCAATAATATCAAGAGGCCCCATAATGGCTCTCGGAGTGCCTCCAAGTCAAGAAGCGTCGTATTTGATATTTTAAAGGTATTTCAGGGCGACCTATTGATCCTTTACTTTGTGCAAAAGACGCGGAAACTCGATTTTTTGTTTCATGTACTGAACTAAATTTGAGGGAGAGGCAGTCCACACGCACTTGCAGATGAAGTAGTCATCACCGTGTTTCCTTAATTAACTTGGCTGGCGAATCATTGACTGAATCCTGGGTACCCAAAGCCGTGATTCATTCATTTCTTCCGCATTTTGAACCTCCGGCATCATCTTTCAACGATCCCGGCGTCTCTTTCGGGTGTAGATCGTACCCACTTCGACGACGAAGCAGATGCATTGAACCCCCTCTTGTGACTGGTGTAGTGCAATGCGCCTGTCAGGCAGAGACCGTGGTCCGATGGTCCAGCAAAAACAACAACAGCAGCAAAAAGAAGAACTGCCGATGGCACAGCGCTACGGAGTGTCCGACTCTCCCTTCTCCGTTTAAACGAGCTTGCGACTCGTAGTAGCTCAGATCCCTGATAGGGCGGGCACAGAGAAATAGCCCGGCCCGGGATCGATGTGGTCGAGACTTGCGAAGAGAACCGCTCGACGAGTGTAGGGTGGGGCGCGTACTTAGGTACCCCGGTTCCACTGGGTTGTAAGGCCAATGCTCGTTGAGCTCCTTCGAAACCTTGTAACGGGACAATGCCTTCGACGGGGGCGTCGCAACGCAGCCCGACGGAATGAAATGAAAGCAGCAGCGCTACGTCAACTGTGCCGCCCGATGGCTCGAAACACCTACACCGGTTCGGTCGCAACCGAGGCCGATGGCACAAACACTGGCTTGTAACGCGACGAAGCCCTTCGAGGGAGACGTCGTTGCAACAGTCCCCGTCGGAAAATGGGTCACAGTAGCAGCGCTACGTCAACTGTGTCGCCCGATGGCAAAGACACCTACACCGGTTCGGTCGCAACCGAGGCCGATGGCACCAACACAAGATAAGGGAAAAATAGGTAGAATTAGAGATTGAAAAGGATAGGGAAATAAAGGAAAAGAAAAGGGAACCCTCGAGCGCTGAAGGATGCCATAGGCTTAGGTAAAAGGGAGCGTCTTGGTAAAGACGGACTTCGACCAAGGCGACATTCAACTCCGGCAACTCAGGTTTCCTTTACTGACTTGGTGGTCAGAGGGCCAAGGTATATAGAGCCCCGCCGGGGCGAGTACAGTAGCTCCCGGCTCTAAATTCTAGATCTAATTAGTAAATAAATTAAATACTTAAAATAATCGTGGGCTTCGTCGCACACGTGTGTCCCCCAAACCCGGACTACAGTATCCAATTTTTTCCTTTTTCACTTCTTTTCACCCCCCTTTTCAGGTGCGTATTGCACTACAACTGGCTTTGCAATTTCATCACCCTTGCTAAGCCGTGCATTCATCATACCTGCTCCATCACGCGAGTCTCTGCAACAGCTTATGAAAAATCGAAAACAGGTATATCTGAATAGATGCTCAGAATCTCCAATCACCACGAGCAAGTTCTTAGCTCTGCTAAAAGCTACATTCAACCTTCTGCGATTCGTGAGAAATCTGTATGTGCCGTTATCGTTGCTTCTTGTGCTTGAAAATATCACAATGTCTCGCTGTCCACCTTGCATGGAGTCTACAGTGTCAATTATGATATCCAGGGCCCCCATGAGTTCTTTTGAGACGATTTCGAGGATCAGTTGGACTTGGTGGCGGTAAGGTGCGATGACCACAATTCTACCTTTCAGTCCGGAATTTGTAAGCACAAAAGATCCATCTGACTTGGAAACATGAAAAATGAGCCTCAATATAACCCAGCGTACCTTCCGAGCTTCCAGAAGATTGCATATATTCCCCTCTCCATCATCAATTTCTATACGACTCCGGCAGAACGATGTATCAAGAAAGGTGAAAGGGAAGAATCCTGTTGATTGCAGTCTTCTCTGGTTGTAATCTGTCATGAATACCGTCGCAGAATTTTCGTTTCAAATTGCTGATCTGTAAAATACTCACTGTGGGGAGTAGAAATGACCGGATGCATTCTATATTGGATCATTAATAGCGCCACTGGTACTCTCCTTGCCCGAAACAATCTCTCGAATTGAGAGATTGTTTTATTCTTGTAGTTGAGACGGACCGGCAATCGGAGACCTCGGATTTGATGCAGGGTCTTCGATAATGGAGAAAGTTGTTTAAAATCACCCACACGGATATAGTGAAAGCGACCAAACCTTGTTCGCTTCTTGTTTACTGTCATGGGAATGACGCTCTCTGGTTCGATACTGGTTGACACCTCATCGTTGATTATTACGTCTATTTCCTGCCGCAGTTCTGCGAATTGCTTCCCACCGACCAGGTTGTTAGTAGCAAGAAGCACAATCGACTCATCTGCAGCCGCGCGACGAGCCGCAAATGATGGCCAGACGCGCTTCTTTTCAGTAGATGGCTTACTGCGGTCAAAATACTCTTCGTCGGATACCAAACTTTTTTTGTCAATTGAGTGTTTCTTCAGTTCCTTCAAGTCGTACCTTGTCCGAGCAATTCGAGCTAGTTAGACAAAAATTCTTCCTCCGTTTCCATATGGTATACCTTTCTCAAGGGCTCCGACGACATTATCAACCGCTTCGTTAGAACTGGCGGTGATCAGGATTTTCACCGCTCCGGTCCCGTCTTTCTTTTTCGCACACCTCAAAATGCCATCTTGTCGCATCAAGAGATTGTGTCGCTGAAAACAGCCGAGATGACCCATATTTCCGTGTTGAATTAGGGCACCCACCAAGTTCACGATACACATTGTCGTCCCAATCCCAGGAAGACCCTGTATCATAGAAAAACTCCAGGACCTGGGATTGGCTTTGGCAATGTGGCACATTGAAATGATGAGTGCCTCAAACTGGTGTTTGTCAATTAACTGGGACCTCCTCAAGCCGAATAAGTATTCAAGCAGTGCTCATCGACTGCATCGAACAAAGGACGGACGTCATGCTCTTCTCGCTGCCTCACATGCTCTTTTCGTAATATCAGAGGACTGACTCCGAACATAACTTTTTGCAATCCAATGGGCAGGACGTAGATCATGTGTGCAGCTACAAACATCCTGCAGAGTGAGGCATAGCTGTGAAAAGTTTGCAGCCGTACCAAATCCCCAGGTCCAACAACGAACCTATTACCTACCTTGCCATCAATTGCAGCAAAAAGAAATACTTTGTCAATCCTTCCTGCAAGACCTAACACATGATAGTCGTCAGAATTCACATGAACTCTTCGAATCATGACCAAAATGAGAGGTGATCTCTCATCTGCGTCACATCTCTGCAGATATCCAACCGCAACAGTCATCCCCGACATTTCCTTGGCTATCCTTTGGTTCATCCTGATGTCTACGCTTTCACATTTCATGTTTATCAACGTTCGAGATTTGGTGACTCTGTTGATGTGCACACTAATGAATGGTGACTCTTATGCAATTCGGTGCACGTTTTCGAGAAACTCTTGCCGATTCCCCTTGGCAGAAGGCAATTTTCCCGAATGCGCGTCAGCCAACTGGCCCCGGAGCTCCAACGTCAAAAAACACTTCCAATGATTTGCATATCGAATTGCATCCTCGCTATTCGTGACGTCTTCAAGGATAGCAGTTCTGTTATGCTTCGTATACAATTGATACCAAGCGTCATTCCCCTCAATGAGATCTTCTTTTGATCCAGATTCCGCATCACTTGATGAAACCGTCCACCGAAGCATCTCAGTCTGAAAGGCATCGAGATCAGTGTTGAGTTTATGCAAGCATGGTGATAATTCATCTCTCTCCTCGACTGCGTCATGACCCGGAACGAGTTTGATGAGTTCCAGTTGCCGGATTTCGTCGACGAAATTCTCAAACTCAGGATCTGTGATAGCATTTCCACCGTGTTCTTGATGGTTTCTGAGTCTGCTCTCGAAGTAATCCCTCTCCGTGGGGGCTCTATTCACTGTGGTTCGTGCCATTCCCTCATCGCTATCCCGCGTCTCTCGGAAAGAGACGCGCCAATTGTGACTACGAATCGGTACACACTTCTGCAAATCAGTGTTCGTTGGAAATTCTCTTGTTGGAATCACTTAGAGCGCCCTGCTAGCTACTCTTCCGAGGGAAATTAATCTCCGCTTCCTGTCTAATTCAGGGTCACAGGGTGGTGTTTCCGGAACGAAATTCGCGTTCATATCTGGGACACCGGGTGGTGTTTCCGGGACGAAAGTTGCGGTCATAGTGTGGCGTAGAACTGCCCCACGAGGTTCCCTCCGATAGGATGGTGTACGTGGGACTACCGCACAACTCGTGCGGTTTGCTATTAAATCATGCGTAGCCAGCTCAGATGTTCGACAGTTATTCTCAACACGTTTGCGCTTCGACAGTGAATGCGCTGCGTTGGTCTCATGTACCGTCCTTTTGCGAGTTCTACACTGAGCGGGATCGCTACAGAACATTTTCGGCAATATATGCGCAAGCTCTGGAGGCAGTTAGCGGAACATCTCGCTCATCAGCATCACGTAGTCGTTCTTGCAAATACATTTCATACAGCGAACGAAGCAAGTTCCGGTCATACGTCCCCTCCAAGATTTCATCGCTGATCTTTTGTAATACCAATACTCCCAGTTCTTCCAAGGATGTCTGAAAGCCTTCCGCGTCGCCGTTCCCCATCATGAAAAAAGACGAACTCAAAAACTCACAAAAAGCCTTGACAATGAGCTTTAATACATTCTCATTATATGCATCCTCTCTTCTCCATGAACTTTTTCTGAGGTGAAAGAATGCGACGTTGACGGACTTCCACCCAGCATGCATGGTTTCATAACTAAAATGTTCTTCCGGCTGTGAACTCATACCGGAGGTGTTCCATGATGGACATAGGTATCTTCTCATGACGTCCTGCAAATGCGCAGTTCCTGACTGTGAACGGAACCATACGGAAAGTGTTGCTAATACGGCTGTGATTTGAAAAACATATGGCAAGCTTATCTCTAGTCGGTGAACTGACATCACTGAACGACTTAGAGGAAATGCATCGCGAATCGTTCGATGCAAATTTGATTAAGCTGGGTATCTTCGGACTCATGAAATCCAAAGCGCTATATGAAACTCCATTTTCAAACCAAACCTCTGGAGAGAATACTTGAAGGAAAGCCTGGGATTGAAAAAAATCCAGTAGTCCCTGCAGGTTCCGAATCATGATTCGGAATTAGGGACAGAAGGTAAAGTACCCTTCTACCGCCGTTTGCAGAAATGGATGCGAAGACGGCTAGTTTTCGAGCAGATTTATCACTGTATTCATTTCGATCGCCACTCAGCTTCCGCAACTTTCCTGATTCTGAGAGAAAAACGGCCAAGTCAAGAACGTCCCTCACACACCTCTGTCGAAGCCTCGTGAATGCCATGAACACGTTTGATCGTCCAACCCGTCGATAAGTAAACAGTGATGGTCCCCGCACGCTGCGCTGAAGTCCCCTCGAGTGTATCTCTGCTGTTGAGCGCGTATCAGCAGAAATTGTAGTAGCTGAAGCGGATCGAAAATGCCCGTGAAGCTTCCCCCAGACCCGCATAGCGACCAAAGGTAGGACCAGACGTGAATGATCGAACTGTGCATAATCGTGCTTACGATGCATTTTTCACAACTTGTGACCTACGAGCAATTTTCATTACAGTGTACATGTATACTTTGGATTATGAAACGTGTACTGTAAAGGGTCCGTGTCACTTACTGTACCGGCATGTCTAACCTGCCAGCCGCCAGTGCCTAAAAACGAGACAATTACAGATCTGAGATATATTCGGTCAGCCGCATTGCGTCTCTGAGCGTGTTTGAGAACTGTAATTCCCATTCAACGCGTCCTTGGCAGAAATTCGAATTGTATTTCTGACACACTCCTGACTCACGGAGAAGCCAGGAAACGCGCATAAGGATGTATTCGTCAGCCCCGACGTACAGGTTCGACCTGTTCAATGGGATCGTCTTGCTTTTGAATGGATATGGCGTATCGAACTCTTGGCCAAGACAGTATCAGCCTGAACTTCTAGCATTGCAGTCTAGACGGTTATGAACTGAGATTTAAGGCGTCTCGTTTCCTATACGATGAGATATTGTTAACTAAACCTGGATAGACATCGACGTCATTTCTATACCCTTACATGACATACCACAGCTTCAAAAAATCGTATTACATTGAAAAAACAAGAGTAGAATTCGTCGTGGATCTTTTGGAAGCTATTGCATCCAGTTTTTCAAGCGCTAGTCAAAACAATATGCAGTGATTTCCATTCCTGAAGACTAAAAAGTAATACAATGTTTAAACTGTGTATAGAAAGTAGTTGTTCAGAAACACTCGTTGGATTCTGGAGAAATTTCAGTGCTGCACAAACGGTCTCTCAAAGGCTCAGGTTTCATTCATCTTAAAGGAGACAGAGCACTAGGGAGCTGAATTTGATAAATAAGGAAGTTCCTCTTATGGAGACTCCATTCAGTCATGTCGGGAATTCTAATATTCCCCGAGGCTTAGAACATTTGAAAATTTTGCAAATGGTGCAATTTTATGTGCAGAAAAGTAGGTACAGTGAGTTTTAGCAAGAGGAGACTTGTCCCCCGAAAAGCAGTGTGTCATCACACACAATCAGTTGCTGCCGATGGTTCCCCATAGAGTAGCAACCTTCCTGCGACGACTATCTACCCCGAACGCAATTCAGACCCTAATATAAGGTGTGTCAGCAGTCCTTAAGATTCATCAAAAAATGGCCAGTGTCATCAGTGACACTATTAATCTCACACTACGTGGGGAAAGCAAGTGCGTGCGGGAGTACTGTTTGATTTATCTCGAGAAGGGTGTCAGAAATCGGCGTCCTAAACACAAGAAGATTCATCGTCCTTACCACTACCTACACAGGCCATGACGCGTGACTGAGAAGTCAGCCTATGGTGATGATTCTAAGTTACAGCGCGGACAGGTTCGGTCCCCTTCTTCCCCTCCACCACAAATATCGTGCATCTTCTTACTGCATTTTCTGCATTCAGCACTGATACCATTTTCTTCTTGCGGATAGTCTGGAAAATGGCATGACAAACCGAAAGCGCAAACAACGACGTTGCTATTGAATACAACGTCGCCCGTTCCCTCCCATTTTATCCATTTATTGTGGGATTCCGTTCCGGCGAGCATGAGTCGGGACGTCTCGAAATCGGTGGGAGACTGACTTCACGCCGGTTTTTAGACCTTTTTCGTTGAAGAGTGAATCTAGAATACGTGGCCTTGCGCTTTGATCGTACTGAGACGGATGTAGGAGTCACGTTTTGTGTCAATCTATCCAGCACAGTTTGGGACATCTGCGCCTCGTTCTCATAAAACGACGCAAGAATCCAGGACATTCTACGATGCCCTATGACACTTCTTTGCGCACTGAGGTCAGGCGGAGACACTTCAGGACTCTCTAATTTTCCTAAATAGCAGATTGGCTGTCCCGAAACCGACAAGTGCTTTCTAATCCATGGCGGAGTGAATCAGGCATATTCGAGCTTGATGACGACAAGAAAGCTGTCAATTGCTCGTATTTTTTTGATGCAACAAGGTGAAAAACGTCTGGTACAAATCGCGCACATCTTGTTGCGTGTAGGAGTAGAAACGGTTGGCGATTTCGGGACTGATAATAAGCCTTTCTTCCTGCATGCGCTTCCATACTTCATCATTGGCAGAGTTTTCCCTCCTATATGTCGTTCCAGGGAACCAACTTGGTACCGAGAGTGTGGGACCTGTAAGAGGAGCGGTCACTGGATGTCGCCGCGTGGAAACGATGCCCGTACTTGCATTGAAGGATAATGAACAAAGAGCACAAACAAGATCCTCAGCCTTTGACAATGCTTCCGGAGATGACGCCCCAAACGATACCTTCGGCAAAAACAATACCCTCGTCTCACCACGTCGGATACTTGCAGAACTCTCAATGACTTCTCTAGAAAGAGGTGAAACCGACAATCCGACGACTTACTCTGTATGTCGACGACTTGGTGGATAACTGCATCCAGGTGGTTCTGAAAATCAATTGGTGCAATTGCCTCCATCATCACGAGAATGAGTTGAACGGCTTGTTGCATAGTTGTTGGTGGTTCTCTGAATTGTTGAGCATTGGTGAGACAACCGACGGGAATGGTTAATGGTGACATTGGCGGGAAATAGTCAATTGTGCCAGCTAGCTTTCAGAAAGGGGCCCCTGCCAAAGTTTAGTGTAAATGGCCAATAGTTGTAGAAAAATGATCCGGGTCACCAGATGTACAGCCATGATCTCTCCTCATTCTCTGTACCCTTCTGGGGATCCTGCCCAGTGCCCCGCAACCCAGGTGACTCGAAGAACTCTGCCTCTGGCAGATGGTCCCGGATCGTCAAACGCTTTCATGTCATTGCGAAACATATGAAATGCGTGTGCGTGCGGGTGACTGATTTTTCAATTGATATGGGAAAATGAACGCGAAAACAAACGATTCCGGAATCATGACCATTCCAGAAAACGAAACCGAGGAGACACATGTACTCTCCGCAGTATTTAGAGACGCTGAAGGATCTGAGCCATTCTTTTCTACGCAAATTCGCACGATATCGCAAATCAGGACAGAAAACACAACTTTGAATGATCTTCAGCTTATCGATGAAGACATAGTTCAGTACAATGTGCACGACAGCCACAAAGACCAATCCGAAAGCAGCAACGAGGGCTCATCTGATTACGAGATGATTGACTTACTCGATTATCAAGAAGAGCCGGTAGGAAAAGCGACGAAACACTCCGCATTCTCTCTGAGATTGGGCTCACTTGGGAGCGTTAAAAGAAAGAGAACTGATGGGGGAGAGGAGAGGCTATCGGAGGAGGAGCTGTTCAAGGAGATGGTCCGAAGTTGTCAGCATATTATTGATTTTCTCTCGGATGATCCGGGAGACGGCAGGAAAATAAGACTGGCGCATGCTCTTGTCGAAAGAAGAGAGATGGCTATGATGTCAGCCCGGTTGCAACATTCCAAGGATTCTGTCACCTGTACGGTTGGCCTGTTATGGCAGACCATGACCAGGCCACCTACATGTATTTGTGTCAACTTCTGGTGCACAAGAGAAACAGTTTCAATGGGCTGCACATGCCATTCATTTGTATCGAATACCCAAACTTCGAGCTGTGTGTAGTATAACCGCCCCTGGGGGTTTTTAGTTAGATTGGATCAACAACGGGATCCCATACTGTACAGCCCGACGCTCTACAGTACAACAGCGCGGGTCCACGTGTACACCACGGGGACAAGGGGCACGCACATACACGCGCACACGTGTACCCCGCGCGAACGAAGCGCGCGCGCACCACGAGTAATACGTGTACTGTCAGCCTCGACATAGCTGACAGTATTACAGTGCAGGCCGACCTGCACTACAGTAGCCCACTACAGTACCTCGGTGCTGTAGTGTTATGATAGATTGTTTTGTATATTAAAAATGGAGCGGACCGACGGCGGGGTAGGGCGGCAAGCACGGACTTGTCGTCAACCGACCGCCAAGGTCAGTCCACCCAGCTTATTCTAACTACGCGCCTTTGCGTTCGCGCGCGTTAGGAGGAAGGGAGCGGGTAGGGGACACACGCGTGCGCGAGCGAGCCTAGATCCGCCTGCGCCCGTCAGCGCTGGTACGTTACCCAGCGCTGCTCCGGGGCGTCGAGGCGTAGATCGGCCCGCGCGTACGCGTCGTCCCCGACAGTCCCGATCTACCACACCGCTACCAGGGCCCGCTTCCCTGCCTCGTTAGCTGGGGCTTCACCCGTCTTCCCGTTCGAACGGGGTCTACGTCATACTGCGCATACACCCTCAGTCTTTTGGGGGTGTTTATGCTACAGTGGTCTCCCGACCTAGAAGACCCTGGAGTTCGAACTCCGAGAAGACTTCCGTTTCCCTCTGCGTCCGATCGCGTTGAGATGAGCCAAGACTACGAGTCCTCGATCCGCTCTGAAGCGGCGAATCCGAGTCCAGCCGCTATTCAGTCCCCATCCGCTCCGTCGGGAGACGGCGACGCTGTCCTCGAGAGCGCGAACCGTCGCCCGGGTCCTCCGAAGAACAGCGGGCGGCGATGTTCGATCGCAGTGCCGAATACATCGAGGAAGTACGCACTTCCCTCCGTGTCCAAGTATCAGATGCCGTATACACTCGGTGTATGGCCGAACTCCGCTCCCTACGTGAAGGGAGGTTCGATAGAGTAACGCAGTCCCTGGAGAATCTCCGAGCGCTAATCGACGAGCTACACTCGCAGTTAGTGCTCGTCGAAGATTCCCGTCTCCCATTGGCCGGACATTCCGGGCAAGGTCGCCCCGAGAGGTCGACCCCTGCGAGGCGGCCTGAGGATCGAACCTCCCCATCTGCGGAACAATTGGGTGCGTTCGCGCACCTCTCCGCCGAGCTCGACGCCACACGTCGGCGTGCCCGTGACATGGAACGTACTATGGCCGAAAGGCTACCCGGTGCCCCCTCGAGAGGGCCCGGTGGTGCCGTATCTCCGGGCGCAGCCGTGCCACAAGGATGGCGCCCGACTGGGGTCTACCCCAGTCGCGGTGAAGAGGAGAGACGATCCCCGACGGACGCCAACGTGGCGTCCGAAACCCAAGCTCTGCCCCCTGCCCCGGAAGCAGATGGCAGACCGGGCGGGTGCCGTATCGCGACGACCCTGACCGTGGAGGAGCCGCCCGCGGATCCGGAGAACCAATGTTCTCCGTGGATCCCCGCTGGGGCGGCTACCCTCTGGCGGACTACGCCGAGCATCTAGGTCCGGTAGAAGTCCGTACACTACCCGTCACCCCCTTCGGAACGCTGGGTCCCGCTGAACTCGGGCTCGAGCCGGTGCATACGATGATTCAAGAGTTCAGCGCCGTCGCTAACTATCGTATGTATCGCTTGGATAACCCCTCGACGCTCGTTACCTCGGGTGACGCGGGTCGGATCGCGAAGTACGTCCAAAGCTGCCGTGGGATCCGTTCCACGATGA
This sequence comes from Chondrus crispus, assembly GCF_000350225.1. Taxonomy (NCBI): domain Eukaryota; phylum Rhodophyta; class Florideophyceae; order Gigartinales; family Gigartinaceae; genus Chondrus; species Chondrus crispus. Next base: position 46,850 of record NW_005179241.1, read on the forward strand.
GGAGCTTTGACGGTACGGACCCGATCCAGCTCCTACCGTTCTTGACGGATATTCAGATAACCTTCAACTCGCAACACCTACCGAAGGTGTTGCGGTGAGAGTCCTCGCGCACTTCTTAGAGCGCGACGGGGAGCGCCTGCATACGAGTTATACGAGGCGTGGCCTCCGCGCCGGCCAACTACACGACGACGTCAGTTGGCCGGGGGCTCGTGAATCAATTCTTGAAACGCTACCTAACCGACGACGTGTTTGGTGAAGCGTACGATGCTGTCGCTACGGCGCGACAGCAATCTCACGAAACGGAGAACACGTTCGCAAACCGGCTCAAAACGGCCGCGTTCCGATGCACGGCGGTGTTCTCCGGACAGTCCCTCGCGCACTACTTTGTGCGGAGGCTGGCACCTGCGACCTGTGCCGCAGTCTCCGAGACAGTGCAGCGGCTGCCGAGCCGCCAGAAGACCGATCTTCCGACCATCGGCCGTATTGCAACGGCGGAAGGAACCACTTCCCGCGATGGACGCGGTTTACCTCTGCCGGATTCGAAACTGGCAGGGAGGGCTGGAAGGGCTACGAAGTCCGCCGCAACAAGGTCGCCCGCCTCTACCCTCCATGTCGGGGAGGATGAGTGGCAGGCCGACCCTGTCCTAATTACGCAAGAAGCAGGGCCAGTAGGGGGTCGACCCCCTTCACCAATGTTGACCGGTACGACGTTGAGCTACGCGACCGCATGCCCGGCCAATCCAAAAGCGGCCAGGGGTACGGACCCCCGGGTCGCTGAGCTGGACATCTCAAACCGAGATACCGGAGGAGACGCCCCTCGCGTGTCCCTCCTCACCAATGAGGAGGCGCGTCACGCGGCGACCTTCGCCTCAACGGACGGCAGCGCGTACGTGTGCTGGCTATGCCGTACGTACGGACACGCCATGTGCGCATGCCCGTTCCTGTCGCCGGAACAACGGATGTTCACGGCGTACAGGAACTACCGCTACCAGATGGAGACGCGCCCCGGAGCGCGCAACCTCCTCCGGCAGGCGGTCGGCGAGGGTCGTCCCCCGCGTCAAGGTTACCCGAATCGGTTGGGTGGGGGCGCTCGCTTCGCTCCCCGTGGAGGCGGGTATCGTCGTATCGAACTCGATCGTTGGGATCGGCCCGACTACCGCCAGGCGGACACAAGGTACCCCTGCCAACGAGGGAGAGGGGACCGAGACCGTTTTCGGTTGCCCCAACAGGTACAGAACGCGATAATGTACCTGCAAGATTAGGTACAGGGTTCGTATCCCTTACCCGCGGAGGGACAAGAAGGAGAACCGGTTCTCTCTGTCCCACAGATCCTGCGACGTCCGGACGCCGCAGCTCAAGGTCAGGAAGTACCCGAGTACTTCGCCGATGACGCGCATCCGCCGTGGGGGGATCGTCCCGACCCACGCGGCCAAGGACCCGAAGGAGACCTGGCCACCGATAGCCAGGGGGTAGCTCCGATAGCACCGGTAGTTCGAAAAAAGGGTAAAGACGGTTACGTACACGCGGTCGCGTGAGCCGTCTTTTCCCCATGAACTAGACCGGTCCCCGCGTGCTCGCCAAGGACACGGAGGATATTGTCCGATAATACATCCCCCGCTATCGTAGTCGAGCACGGGGACTCTAGCAATGTTGACATTGCAGGAGAACCCCAACACCGAGGCCCACGTAGACCTGTGGTTCGAAGAAGGCATCACAGGGACACCCGATGTCCCAGTGACGCGCCACGAGCGAGACGGGGGTAACAACGACCGACACGAGTCGGTCGACCTCCTAAACTCCGTGAACCCAAGGTCGCCGGCTAAATGTCCGCCTCGTACAGACTCCAGCTCCGGGACGGGCGTCACTGAGACGCGAACGTCTCCAGACTCGAGCCGAAGGAAACGCAAGAGGGGCCAACGCCGAAGTCGAAGGCCCCGGCGGAACGACCTCACCGATAAGGTCGCGCCCAAGGTGGTCGATGGCCTCGTATGCCTCATGACGTCAAAAATATACAACGTCTTGGGCTCCGTGGCCACCGGCGGCAACGCGTTTAAGCCCCACACGATCGCCGTCGACACGTGCTCGGGCTACAACTTGATGAGGAAGGCCGACGTCCCCCCCCCGACTGGACTCGCTACGTAATACGGGACGCGCCATTACCACGACTGGCTGGCGCGAACAGTAACCCGCTTCGACTTACGGCGGTCGTCCGCCTCGCAGTCCAGTTGCCGAACACGACGTTCCACATACCTTTCGTAGTGGCTGAACAACTCTCTGTTCCCGTTCTACTTGGGACCGCGTTCATCGATGCTCACGTACGCAGCATCGACATCGACGGACAGAAGCCCGAACTTCGTCACGGTGGCTCGGTAGCTATCGTCGATGGAAAGGGGGAACCGACTCCCCCTACCAGGCGACACGGTCTCCAAACGAGTCGGCCGGAGGTACGCAAGGAGGCCCCGCAGGCGATCCGAATCGCCCGCTGGGTTACTATCCCCGCGATGTCCCAAGCCCGTGTGCGTGTGACAACCGCGGGGAGGGGCCTCGTGTTCCTGGAGCCGAAGCCCTAACTCCAATACCGACATGGAGTGAGGCTGACGAATGGCGTCGCGGAAGTCCTGCCGAACCAGACATTCGAAGTCATCGTCGCGAACTTCTCGCGACGGGAGAGGCGGCTTCTAAAGCGCAACGTCGCGGGATACGTGAAGCGCAACCCCCTCGCGATCCTCACGCCCGAACGTTGAGTCGCTGAGGGGATCGCACACGCGTTACACCTCGCCAACTTGACTGATCAAGTCGGAGAGGCAGGAGTTGGCCGATCCAACTCCGAAGATAAGACAACCGCTGGGAATGGCGGAGTTGACCTGGAGGAACAGTCACCTATATCCCAACCGACGGCGGAGGGTACTGTACCTCCCAGCTGAAGGATCCCCAAAATCCACTGATGGATTGGGAAAAAGAGATTGACTTGTCATACATCGACGATGACAAGCTCCCTGGCCACGTACTAGAGATGCTCCGTAAGCACTCGAGCCTGTGGGGCGGTGCGCTCGGAACTATCCGAGCGACGGAACACGGCATTCCCCTCGAACGGGGTACGAAGCCGATACGTTCGATGCCCTACGGTAAGGGGCCCGCGATGCACGAAATGGTCGCGAAGGAGGTCAACAAGATGTTGAACGCAGGTGTTATCGAACCCGCGAGCACCGAGTGGGCGTCCTCGGTGGTGCTCGTACCGAAGAAAGACGGCTCTCTTCGGTTCTGCGTGGACTACTGGCGCCTCAACGCGAAGATTGCAGTGGATTCGTATGTGCTGCCCCGTATGGACGACTGCATCCACTCGTTAGGAGATGCAGCCGTCTTTACGACGTTGGACTGCAATTCCGGTTATTGGCAGATCCCGGTCTCTCCGGAGGACCGGGATAAGACTACCTTCACGACACATATGGGTACGTACCGCCATTTGCGCATGCCGTTTGGACTAAAAGGGGCACCGGCCACCTTCCAACGTGCTCTTGACACCATACTCTCCGGAGTCTGCTGGCAAATATGCCTCGTCTATCTCAATGACTTTATCGTGTTCTTGCGTACGGACGCGGAACACGCAAGGCATCTCGATACCGTCTTGAGCTTGTTGCGGAGTGCCAGCATCTCTCTCAAGCTCAAGAAGTGCAGCTTCTTCCGTCCGAAGGTGCACTACCTGGGGCACGTTATATCCCCAGGTAAGTTGAGCGCGGCTGAAACGGCAGCCGACGCCTTCAAGATGTTCACGTTCCCGAGGACGCTGACGCAGGGGCGCTCATTCTTCGGGGTGTGTAACGTATACCGCCGATTCGTTAAGGGGTTCGCGAAGATAGCGCGTCCTCTGACCGACATGACGCGCAAGGATTCGGATCCTGACTTCTACAACCCCACCGAGGCGCAACTTCAGGCGTTCGAGCGCCTGAAGAAGTGCATGATCGCTCCGCCGATCCTCGCGTTGCCCCGGCATGGTCGACCATACATGATAAACACCGATGCGAGTGCCTATCAGCTCCGCTGCACCTTACTACAGGAGCACGAAGAGCCGAACGACTGGCAACCCGTGGGGTATTGGTCGTACTCACTGTCCGATAGTGAGCGCAACTACAGCGTCACGGAGCGTGAGTGCTTCGCCATAGTATGAGCCGTCCGCACACTACGGCCATATGTAGAAAGAACAAAGTTCACCGTCCTAACGGATCACGACGCCCTGAGGTGGCTCATGTCCCTCACCGAGAATTCCGGAAGACTCATCTGATGGCGGCTACGTCTGGCCGAATACGATTTCACCATTCAGTACCGCCCCGGACGCGTGCATTAGGTGCCCGATGCCCTGTCACGCCTCGTGTCGCCTCGTGTCGCCGATGACCCTCGCCTCACCGTCGAGGTAGATGACGACATTCCCACCTTCGACGGGGGTACGACCGTTCGAGACGTATCGAACGAGCTCGCGGACCACGCTTGTACCGCGAGCTGTGATCATCAGGCCGTCCATGTCTTCGTAACGACACGGAACCAAGCCGAAGCCCGAACAAGGTCGCGCGTACGGACGCGCGACGAACGGAGAGGCGACGACGAAGCCCCCGCTCTCCAAGGACCCAATTCGTTTTGGGAGGAGAACGACGAGTTCGACGGCGCCGACATCCAGCGCGCCGAAGACCCCGAGGCTGGTGCGCTCGACTCCCCGGTCGCCCCACCGCAGGACGACCTTCGGGCTCCTCCTACGATAGAAGAGATGGCCTAGGAGCAACGCGTGGAGGACTTCTGCCAAACCGTTTTGGCACGACAGTCCGAGTCTCGAGACTCCGCGTTCTTCGAAGACCACCAAGAGGTGCTCAAACGGAGACACCCCTTCGACCCTGATATCGTTCAGGTGGTGGTACCACGGACGCTCCGCGCCAGGCTCCTTCGCTTGTGCCGCAACCCGGCCACTGCGGGACAACCGGGCCAGAATCGTATGTACTACACACTTCGACGCGAGTACTACTGGCCCCACCTGGCTGCAGACGTCGCAGCCACGGTGCGAGGGTGTCGGGCCTGCGCAATGAACCGGGTCAAGCTGAGGAAACATCTCAATCAATTGAGATTGTTCCCAGCTACGAGGCCTCCCGAGAGCCTCGCCATCGACATCTTGGGGCCGCTCCCCAAGACGAAGACAGGAAAACGTTTCTGCTCGTGATTACGGACAGCTTCAGTAAGCTGACGCAAGTCGTTGCGCTCCGCAGGATAACGGCGTACACGGTCGCAGTTGCGTTCTGCGACTCGTGGGTGTTCAAGTATGGTGTCCCTCGCACGTTGCTTTCGGACAACGGCCCCAAGTTTAATGCCAAGTTCTTCCACAGCACGTGCCGTGTTTTGGGGATAACGAATTTGTACACTTCGGCGTACCATCCCCAGACGAACGGGCAAGTCGAGCGATACTGTAGTGCAATAGCACTGTGTTGGAAGCAATTTTAGTCCGGGATCGGGGGAATAACTTGTGAATATTTGCACAGTTTTTATTTTAATTATTTAATTTTATTTAGTTAATTAGTTGGCATTAATTTTGCTGACATTAGATTAGATCTAGGATCTAGCGCCGCGAGCTACTGTAGTGGTTCCGGCGGGGCGATATGTACCTTAGCCCTCTGACCACCAAGTCAGTAAAGACAACCCGAGTTGCCGGAGTTAGATTTCGCCTTCGTCGAAGACCGCTTCCGTTCACGCAACGCACTTCCCTTCTACGCTGCTAACGACATCCTCTATTGCTCGGGGTCCCATTCCTTTTCCTTCTCCTTTTACTTTTCCTATCTCTACATCTATTTTTCCCTTAATTGTGTTGGTTCCATTGGAGTCGGTTGCGACCGATCCGGTGTAGGTGTTTTAGCCATCGGGCAACACGTTGTGGAGCGCTGCTTCTCTTTCAAGTTCCGTCAGAAGGCTGTTGTAGCGACGCCTCCGTCGAAGGTCTTACTGTATAAGACAGAGTTGGTACCGCCTACCGCGATCGCGATCGCACTGGTGAAGGTGTTTTAGCCATCGGGCAACGCGTCGGTAGTAGCGTTGCTACACGGTTACGATCCCGTCGGGTAGTGCTGAACAAGCCCCCGTCGATGACCTTGAACTATACGTAAGGTGCTGAAGACGCTCGTCGAGCATTGGCCTTACAACCGGGAGCGCGAGTCGGGCGAGGCCTAACAGCAGACCTCACGCGGGTGAGGGCTGGAAATTGTTGCAGTATGCCAACAAGGTGGTGTTTATTTCGTCCTAGATTTTTCTCCTTCACGCTGTAGCTCGTAGTTCGCTCTTAAGATATTTGCCGTCGTTCACGCTTGCTCAATTGACTGTCGGTTGTCAATTCAGGAAGGCAGACAGCACCAAACGCTCGACCTTCTCTCATCCCCTTATCCTCAACCGTCCTCTCATCCTTTGGTGCAGGTGAATTGAGAATCAGATCAATACACACTGAACCTCGCCATTGGATCGGGCATCTCATAAAGGTCTACGACAATACAGTTCGACAATTCGGGCTTGTGGGCGCGGGGGCCGAAGAAAAGGGCAGCGGGCGGCTAGGGATGTTGGGTAGTGTCATGAGCAGCCGCGCGGGGTGGAACAGGAGCAATAGAACATCGTGGTTGTGCGGTAAGTGTACGGGCGGAGGGCGAGGCGGAGCGCGAGTCGTTGTGCAGCGGAAATCGCCAGGGCCTTCGCGATCAAAAAACAACGGTTAGCGTTGGGATGAGTCGGGACGGAAGAGGTGTGGTGTCTGGATTCTTGCATAAGAGCATGCGAGTGTGGGAATTGGGGACTGGAGCACATTTCGGGGACTGGACCCACGTATTACTTGAGTAGCATTGCGATGAATGCGGACAGAACACTTGTGGTATTTGGAAACGATTCCTTCATGCTGGTGCGTGCCCCGGAGACTAAAGCTCAGGTCGGAGACGCACCATTTGGGCACATGGAAGAAATGGTCAACGTCGACACGCTACGGGGGGTGGAGACTGTTGCGATGAATGCTGCGGAAGACGTGTGTTCTATCTGGATCGGGGGACGAGAGCGTGCGAGTGTGGGACGCGGAGACGGGGGCACAACTCTGGGACGCATTATCTGGACACAAGGTAAGGGATCGCGTCGGGTTGCGTGTAGACGGAAGAAGTGCGGTATATGGATCGTGGGACATAAACGTGCGGGTGCGAGACGTGGAGACGGGAGCACAACTTGGGGACACGTGAACTGGACATATGAGACAAGTCGATAGCTCGGGGGTGAGAGCGTACCAGTGTGGGACGTGGAGAGAAGGATCACACTCCATACCGGGAGGGAAGAAGCTTTTTCATTCTCTATTTTAATTAAACTGGTACACAATCTTGGTTCTCTGCACGTAGCCCGCACTGAGCCTAATAGCACTTTTTAATTAAGGATTTTCCCCTTATGAGACAAGCCCTCAAATCCATGGCTTCTGTAGATTTGAAATAACGGTAAAATGCTATTATTTGTACACGCAGCGAGGGAGACGCAAAGTTGGGAACATGACCAAACCTCACACCACGATCTCTAGCTTTCCCAACATCATGGCAGACAAAAAATCTTCCTCCTTCCCGTTTTGCTCCTGAAGCAAATGAGCCAAACCAGTGCTCACACAGAAACCTTGATTTGTCAAGGGGTTGCTCTGTCAGGATTTCGTCGAGGGGTGGAGGACGATTGCGAGGATGAGTCTGAAGAGGAGGAGGGACCGTACGGAGCGGTGTGCGAGGAGGTGCTTGGCGTGGACGGCTTGCTCGCGACGCTGGCGTCGGTGCCGGCCGCAGCAGCTGTGCCGGCTGCAGCAGATGTGCAGGCCGTCGCGCTGGGGTGCCTGTGGGGTGTGGAGATGGAGGCGAGCGCGCGGATCGGGGAGACGTTGGCCCGGATGGGGCTGCTGGAGCATCGCGATGGCGGCTTCCAGCTGGGCGCACAAGTCTCGTCCGCGGCGGCCACGGCGGCGCAGCGGCGCGGGGGGCTTCCTGCAGGCAGCGCACGCACGCGTGGTGGACGGGTACCACGTGCAGCTTGGGGCGGGCGCGGGGCGCAGCAAGAAGCGGGCGTGGTGGGTGTGGTATAACTACCCACGTCCCGACCACTCGGAAACGAGGGGGGGATTAGTGTGAGGGAGCGTGCGACGCAGGGTACCCACGCGAGCGCGGACCGATCGGAAGAACTCGTAAAGAGGGAAGGCACACGTGGCCGGTGACGCGCAGCTGAGTGGAGGTGCTATAACCACACAGCCGGTCACGGGTTAGAGGCCTGAGACTTAGAGGTAAAACCGGACTGAGTTAGCAAAAAGCCGTAAAGGGAAGGGAGGCGAGTCTGTCCCCGTTTACTGGAACAGGGCAGGTGCCCCCGGTCTTAGCCCCTAAGTGGGACGCCGGGACACCTGTCCCGCCACAGTAGCTATTACATACGGTATACCAGCTACTGTACTAAATTGGCTAATTTGTACCATTAACCACTAATTGCTAATTACTTACCGGACGGGTCGCACACGTGTGCCCGTGGCCACGACCGGCACCAACGTTTATGCCATGTGTACGCCGCGGAGGTACTACTGTGCTTTCAGAGGGCGTGTGCACGATTACTACAGTAGTACCCGCCCGTCCAGGCGGTTCTCATCTCCCACCGGGTGTCGTGGTGTGGAATTGTACCACAGTGGGCGGCGACGGCGGCGCCGGACGCGGAGTGCGCGGACGGGGGCAACTGGGGGCGCGAGCTGGCGCGGCACCTGGCGCTAGCCGGGCGGACGCGCGAGTTGTTCGCGGTGGTGTGCGAATACCGGTGGCTGGAGACGCGGGTGGGACGAAGTGTGGGCGGGCGGTCCGTGCGCGGGTACGTGGGTTATGTGCGGCGGTTTCTGGCGGCTGCGCCAAGGTTCTCCAAGGCCGGATACCGGGGGGGCGAGAGCGTCGAGGAGATGCGCGAGGGCATGGAGGGAGTGGCCCCCGCGGCGGAAAGGGCGGCGGCAGTCGTTGCAAAAAGGCCGGCAAAGCTCGCGTGGCAGATGTTCGGTAGGTTGGAGAGGTGGAGGGAGAGGGAAGTTGTGGTGAAGAAGTTTTTGGGCGGCGTGGAGTGGAGGGCGGAGCGGCTGAGGCAGGAGGAGAAGGGCGGGCTGGACGTGTGAGGGGGAAGTTGGGAACAATGTCTGGGAAGGGTGCTGACGGAAGGTGATGGAAAATAAGCTATGCTTTTAGTCAGAGCTTGATGGAGCCCCGTCTTATTTGTTCCATTGTTTTGAAACAAGCTGGAATTCTAACATTTTTGTCGGGGCAATTAAACAGCACTCAGGCTCACTTCTTGTCCTATTTCAAAAATAAGCACGATTTTCCCTTAGTTAAAAAGGGCTAATTGACCTCATACTAAGATTTTCCCTCAATTGAATGCGATGACATGACGCAAAAGAATCCTAAATCAAATTCTACCGAACAGTGCAGGTACGCGATTTGATCCAGGTGCTGAACAGATTGCGATGAGCCTGACTGGCATTCTCATATTGCACATCCATCATTCCGACTGATCATTAGAGCATCTCCACTACCGTCTGATACAGCATCTGAAGGAATCGTGTCCAGGGCAATAGCCACGAACGGAACATCCAGTACAAGTCCAAGACCATTGATATGTTCCCTTTCCATTCAAGCAACTTGTACCGTGGACGCTAACAGGTGAGACTGTGAGAAGAAAGTCACTGCGACGATTAAGAAAGTGGTCAGCCCCATGGCAACGGAGATGTGCTTGGCAGATATGTGTGCGAACTCGTTTCCTTGTTGAGAGTCAATCTGATGCAAAGTGGGCGCCAGTGTCGGATCGTGCCAGAGCCCTTTAAATAGCCTTGAAAGAAACGATGAAATTTTTAGCTCTCGGGAAAAGTAAAGGAATACTCTATGGTACTATATTATACACTTCGTGGAAGAATTGTGAACGGGTCCACCAGAACGGCGGAGGGGATGCATTATTGGAACACAATATTCTGCGCGAAGCAGAATTTCTCAGCACATGTGCAGAAGAGGGGATCTGGCAGGCTGCAGCAAGGTTGAGTAGTAATCGAGAGAGTCGAAAAAGACTACTGATTTTTTTTCCATAAATTTAGACATTTGTGGTTTAACAGCGGATGAGGAGCGACGGCGATTCGCTGTTCCCGAAATGACACAGCATAATGTTACACGCGTTTAGAGAGCGGAGGCGGGGACGGGCGCGGGGGGACGCATTCTCGCTAGCTGTGAAATGTAGACTTCTGTCATATCTGAAAGGCCTGCGTGGGGCACTGAGTATTGTGGTCTGTGCCCTCGCTCTCGCGATGGCAGCCTTGTACGAGCGGGAGGCCCTGTTCCTACTAAGAACAGGGCTTCCTGCTCGTACATGCCTAGTAGGACAGGAACAGTGAAAATACACACACACACACACACACACACACACTAAGCAGTGAGAATAAATCTCGAACGCAAGTGGCACAAATTTCCATTGTTAGGTTCACCAGTCTCGCGATATAATACAGTATGTGGCTTACTCTCTGCATACCCAGGTGACCGGGTCCGCCTGTGCTACATAGCAAGCCCTCTCATCTAGGACGATACACAGGTTTGAGCTAATACTCTCCTTGGTCGTTGTTCGTCGGAATCTACATACGGGAACGGAGACCAGTTGACTTTTAATACTACTGCTAGTCATACTGCTTAAACGGAAACGAAATCGTGATATTTGTGCTGAAATCCGCTTTCTAACAGTAACTTAAGCTACTGGAGCAGACCTACTGACAGCGATGACGTCCCTGCGACAGCCATACAGGGGACACTATGAGAAAACAAGGAGATATTTATCTCCAACTTTGATGAATCGCGTCGAATAAAAGATCGGATTAGTTCTGCATACACATATCTGCGTTAACATGGCAAAGGCGTTAACATGGCAAAGAGCATATGAGAATCTCGAAAAGCAAGTGCACTTATACATATCTAGCGATGCAGTCCAACAGAACGAGATAAAATTCCAGCACCTTTCCAGTAAAAACGAGTGGATACAGATCTCAAGGGAACATGACAAAAGTACAGCGCAGTATGGTGCTATGCACTGCAGAAAACGTTTCCAATATTACCTGCGAAGTTCTATCCATAAGAGATCCCCTGGACTCCTGGTCACAAAAGCTACTGTACTATTCATGACAACAACTGACGGTACAAGTATTGATACTTTGCACAATCCTATCCAAGGGTTTTATTTTCATTTCGTCTCGCAAGACAGATCGGTAGACGTTGGATTTCAGCACGGTTTCGTGTCCCCTCAAGAAGTAAGATCAGCACTGGACACGTAGATGCATGACTAGCAAGTATTTTAGGTTCTCATTGCTTTAACACAAGAGAGAAAGGGCATCCCTACAAGACGTCTGATCTACCCCGTCACACCTTGCCCCAGTTGGAATTGCTCGTTCGCACAAGTGAAGTCGTTCACCTCGAAATGCGCTAAATGACCCATACGACATCTCGCAGTACCAACGAACAAGAAGACCACGATGTGCGGTTCCTATCTTTGGAACTTGGTTTTGTTGCTATGGTTGTGCCAACAGAAACATGGATGTACTGATAAACGCAACACAGCATAATGTCCACAAAAATGCACAGAACACGTCATGCTACTTTGATCAAATATCAACTACACCGAATACTGCAAATAGTGCGGGTGAAAGTATAGTGCGGGTTCAAAATTAGTGCAGACCGCAGTAAATTGTGTTTCTCGCCTATCGCCGATGGCGCAATTACTGCGGTCCGCACTAATTGCAAACCATACATCTAATAGTGCAGTCTCAGAAAGCAGCCAATTCGCTGTCCTGCGCGCCATTTTTGACAGATACTAACCCAAATCTGGAACAAAACGCCATTGTGGTGTTTCGGTTATGCACATATAAAGGCTTACCTTTTCCATTCTTACATCAAAGCTGCACCCCGCCGTCCGAAAGATCCAGCTTGCGTATCATGACGGTATCAGCATCTCCCATTATTGCTTCCCTCCAAAATGCCGAACGCCTGCGGAACGAAAGAGACGCAGCTTCAACACAAGAAGCTACTGTAGATGCCCATCATTCCTTTGCCGATCCGCCTACATCTGCCACACTCCAACCCAACTCCGGCCTTCCGGCACCGCCGCCCAACACAGCCGCGCCCTCGGCGGTCCGCACAAGAGCGGTCCAACGTGTGTTTACGCGATCAGATCGCGTTAGGATTGTCAAGTGGATGTCTGAGGAGGTCTCCCGGGCAGGTTCTAAACACATTGCCTCAAAAGCTGTCCGCCAGTTTCCCCATCTGTTCCGTGGAAACGAAAAGGCGAACAATTGTAAGGCAAGTCGCTTATGGAAAGCACGCCTCGAGTAACTTGAAGCAGACGAGACGGTTTGCGCGCCGCGCTCAATTACCAGGGTTACAAGCTGCGGCTTCAAAAGGGTGTATTTAAAGGCCAAGCCTGGCCGCGGTCGGAAGAGGTCTGCTTGGGTAATGGCGCTGCAAGCCGACCTCCTTGAAGAGTTTGACAGGCTTCGAAAAACCGGACTCAAGTTCAATGCCAAGCTGCTCGGGGATCTTGCGAGACAGCTCATAAAAAGTTCTACGAGGGATGAATATTTTCTAAATTATTTTGATACGTCGTCAAAAAAGTTTATTCAGTACATGATCACACCGCGTTGGATCCAGGAATTTATAGAACGGAACGAAATTGTTAGTCGCGCTCAAACAGGCAAATTGATGGTTTCCCCGGAGAAGCAAGCTTTTATCGAGACGGAAGTGGCGTATCATCTTGGCTTTGTGGCTCGAGAGTTTCATTCAGGACGTTTAGATGAGGAAGATGTGTCAAATGCTGACGAAACGCACTTTGTCATCAACATGGACAACCATCCGACGTTGGGAATTTGCGGTGAAGCCGAGGTAAAGTATTCAGACGTAATGTCTGGAGCGGAAGGGATGACAATGATTGTACGTATATCTGGTGGAAGGGATGCCAGAATCGAAGCGCCAATGGTAGTTTTTCAGAACAAGAAGAGAAGCTACCCAATTCAAAGCGTTCCTGACGATGTAGCGGGAGTTTCGTATCGCTCGGGGCCGAAGGGTTGGATGGATCGCGAAATAATGCCGCAGTGGCTGAGGGAACGGAAAGTAATTAAGGCGCTTCGGCACGGCTGGCATCGTGTTTTGTATATGGACGACTGCAGTGGGCATGGTGAGACTGCCGCAATGTTAGAAGCGTTGAACGAAATCAACACAGAGGTCAGGTTTTTCCCGCCGAACTGTACGGACCTACTGCAGCCCGCCGATTCCTTTGTGATACAAAAGCTAAAAGATGCTTGGCGTTGTCGTTGGGACCAGCACCAAATGGAGCGCATAATGGCGGGTGACTTTACGGCTTCTTGCTGGCAAGTTGCCTAATCCAGGCAAGCACTACTTTCTGGAGCTTGCCACAGCGGCTGTTCGGGATGTTAACGCACAACGCGACAGCGAGGGTTTAACGTACGCACGGAAAGCCATGATTAGATGTGGCTTAGCGCTCAACACAAATGGGCAGTGGGAGGAAAGACAATTGTTTCCCAAGCTACAGAACATAATTCAGAGGCATCGAAACCATTTTGAGGGAGCTCCTGTGATTGCGAATGAGGGCCAGGTGGTTGGCGAAGGCGCGTAGAGATATCCAGTACCCTTACACATTAAAAATCTCAACTCTTCTGATTGATCCAGATTGCATTCGGCATTACAGACAGAATTGGGGTAGACTGCACTATTAAGAACAGAATTATTTACTGCGGACTGCACTAATAGGGGAAATGACTTAATTAGTGCGGTATCAATATTAGTGCGGACCGCAGTAAATATCGTCACCTCGGCTTCGAATTGGCGTTCCAAAATAGTGCAGACCGCACTATTTGCAGTATTCGGGTGTAGACACTAGACTCAAGAGAGTTGCTGCAATGCTTGTTTTCGACCAGGACAACGGGACAATTCCTCGCATCATCACTTGGACCTTTGCGGTAGAGATGCTCTAATAATGAGTACTCTACCACAGGCTACAATTGGTTATGCTTGGGCAAACCTGCGTGAGATATCTGCGAGCTATAAACTAACTTTACGTCAGATGTGCGTGTGATGCGCAAATCCATCAATTTTGATTGACTAGAGGGGGTGTTTGTGTATAATGTACACAAACTGTCGGAATTTGCCCGGGGAGCGGGCGGGTGATCTGAAACGTGGACAGGTGGCGCGGGCCACTGAGCTCTGTGCGCAAAGGGAGAAGCACAGGCCGGGGCGGCGCGGGGTGCGGGAGGGGAACAAGGACTGCTGAAGCGTTCGTTGGGTTCGGTTTGTTTGTGTGAGTTTTTTTTTGTTGGGACGAAGACGTTCACCGTCTTCGTCCTCGATCTTTATACTCCCACTCGACGCCAAGTCGAGTGGACTAAAAGTGTACTCACCCCTCATTTTGTGGGGGGCTACCTACAAATGCGCCTCTATCATGCTTAATTAGGCGTTTGCCCGTTTTAGGTAATGAGGATCCTTTAGGAGGATCCTCAAGTTGTAGGTAGTTGAATTGTCTACGTGAGGTAGTGCCACCCACTAGGGACATGTGGCACAACGTTAAGGATTACGATAGTGATAGACACTGATAAAAGTTGGGACACAAGCCGCCGATTTGCTTGGCGTTCGGCTCCCGATGTAATTGTTTGTGCACAGACACAAACGCACAAATGCACCTACACGTGCACCTCTCCCATCAACTGTTATCCGTGCGAGCTCTCCCATCCCCAGCCTGTGTATCCGCCGGTCTCGTCTTCTTCTCCCTTTCGCAGTAAGACCGTGACGTAACGTGATGTTTCGTTGCCGTTTCGCGGGTTGCAGCAACAAAAGAAGCAGCAGATACTTCACCTGAGGGGTGACTGGGATGGGGGTGCGAAGGTGGAATGGCGATCTATGCGCTGGGGCTTTTCCGTACTGCTGAGGGTGCATACGCATTGCGAATGCATCATACATATTTTATGTCATACTGTATGCGTTCCCGTGCCAGAGCACAAAATACGACACACCTACTGTACCAAGGGAATTTGCGTGTCCAAAATTTGTGTGCGTTTGTGTTTTTCTGAGTCTGTGTAATTAGAAGAAGAACGAGATTGGTCCAAACGCCTTGCGACCATTGGCCTTGCGGAGGATCTCAAATGATTCAAATTTCTCTTTGCGTAAAGTTGTCCGTAAAGTAACGCGTTGTTTTTTTCCATTTGTCCACAAACTCGCTGGACGTAAAGTAAACGCGAGATTGAATAATTCCACCACAAGTTTTGCAGGCTGACCTCCAGCAAGGTACCTGCACGCCACAAACGCAAGTCTGGTATAGGGTGTACGTCATTGTGCCGCCCGACGGATCACGTGCACCTGCGCGAGTACTCGCTGAAGCGAATATTGTAGCGCACCACATGGATAGAAAGGTTCTCAGTCGAAAGGGTGGTGTGTTTCGTCTTCTTGAAAGCCTGAGGGGGGCCGTTTGGAGAGGACCGCTTTTTAGAAGCTTCTACTTATCTATCTTTCGCGGTTGCTCAGGCGGCATCTCTGGCAGATCCTGTCGCGATTTGATCCATTGATCGACTTTGCGCAGATGAAGCGATAGGGGCGTCCATGACGCATATCGCGACGACCCGTGCAGTCTGGGACTTATTTGTGCTGATGAAAAGAACGGAAGACCCACTCCGTTTTTCTTCACGACGGATCCATCCGGCACTGCTGTGATGAGGCGGATGTGAAACTCGTGGAAAACTGACGTGCCCCGAGTTTTCGGTATGCTGTGAGTTTTGCCAAACGCGCTGTTTGAAAATTTTGCGTTCAAAAAAGCCGAGCAAACTCGCCGCCAAAACACGAGTTTTCATGACTTTACGGACATCGTTGGTACACTAGCACTTTAGACGAGGCTCGTAGAAGGGTCGTTGTTGCCGTACTCAAACACTCTTGATCGGGAATACACTGCACTGGTTACTAACTACTAAGTGGTGATGTGGGTCTTAGCTCTGTTGTAAATAAAGAGCTTGTGCTCGGAAGCCTTAAACTCGAGACAATTTATGGACCACAGAGAGAACATGAAATAGCAAACTACAAAATGCGTCTTGAGATAATCTAGGGTAAACTGCTTCCGTGTCCAGGACTACGAAAATCCGAATGATGCATGTGAGAGAGAACCACTGGGCGAAACGGGAGGTGTCCCGACTAGGACAGAGGAGGGGCAGGCATAGAGTAACGATATTCAACAATGCACTTATCAGAGCGTCTCCACCGGCGTCGTCCAAATCAGACAGGGTCCAAAATTTCTATTGCTGCGATTGGCTATTGCTGGTCGTAGAATTGCTGCTTCGTAAACTCTCTATTGGCGAATTCATTATCTGCCAACTGCTGAGTGAGTGTGAGCGAACTCCGTTTTTGATGTGACGGTCTGACCGTACAGGGGGGGTCGCGCAATAGTGCTAGCTTGAGTAGTGCCGCCCTCGATTTAGTGCTATGCGAAATGCCATGGCACGGGTTATAATAATGTCCTTTAAAGATGGTTTTGTGTGCTTCCTGAGTAAAAGGTCGTATTTTGGTTCTCTTTGTATAATGGCAACCTTGCAATAGTGCCACATATACAAGTTTGTGCCGGTATGGCACTATATTGTGGGACCCCCTGTACACCCGAATACTGCAAATAGTGCGGTCTGCACTATTTTGGAACGCCAATTCGAAGCCGGGGTGACGGTATTTACTGCGGTCCGCACTAATATTGATACCGCACTAATTAAGTCATTTCCCCTAAATCGAAACTTTAAACATTCAGTTTGGACACCATTTCTTTAACGTATACGCGCTCGGCAATAACATCTTGCAAAACATTGGGATGGCGGTTGTCAATGCACAGAGAGACTAAGAATCTAATGAACTATCAATGATGAGTTGACTTTTTAAACAGGCGTTTTGGTTTCGAAGATATCAACATCAAACGTTTTTGAGGTTGGTCAAAAAAGGCTCCTTTTTGGGCATTTTAAAAATGGCTGGAGAAGACGTGCAGATCTGACCAAACTCCACCCTTCCACAACGCAGAAGTCAACTGCCGTGTCGAGAGTATCTTTTTTCCATCTTGTTGAGCTAGCACAAGTCGAGAAAAATAAGTTGAAAAGTGACCTCATATGAGGTCAAATGGCCTCATATGAGGTCATTTGTCACCTAGACACTAGAGCGTGGGAACGGGCTGGCGTATCACGCCGCACAGGAGAGTCTGCCGGGAAGCAAACACGGAGGGGGGCACGTGGGAGTAGATAAGTGTGGGTTGTCCACCGGCCTCGAGTGCGGATATTCCAGTACGTAGTCGCTGGGGGTAGTACAGTGCGACGAAGGTTGGTCATGTACCATGGTCACATTACAGTACCCTGTTCACGGCCATCCAGTGCGCTAAACCTTTATCATAACTCACATGTTTGGCAATGCAATGGGATCTTCAGACCCAAACACGGGTTCTCCCTGGTTGTAAATAAAGTTTTTTATCATACGCGATATGCACCGTGATTTTAATACACCTGGTGATGTCAGGTGGGTCTTACATCACCACGGGTCTTAGCTCTGTTGTGGTGATGTCAGGTTAGTGTCCTGCATTACTCTAAGACTGGACATGACGTCTCGACTGTACCAACGCCGGACTCGTGAAGAGCCCCATAGCGATTACGAATACAGTACCACGCCCCGCTTGTCATACTGCGAAGGGGCTCACACAGTATGTCTCACCGAGGTCGACCTTGCGATCTTTGACCACAGAGATGGTCCACCAGCTCAAGTCGAAGTCTTGCAGAGTCAAGTTATGTGCTGTTTTGTGCATCAGGGGCGTTCAAGTTTCAAGAGACAAACTGCCACCCATCAATGTAACTTTTTGGTTTTAAGTGAAGTAGAAGACACATGTCTCTCGCTAGGCTCCTCAGAGATTTTTTTGTTAGTTAGCATACGTTCTCGCACAAGCACGTATATAGGTGCTGGTCGTCTTGCGTAAAGGCTGATATTCGGACTTTCATCGTCCGAAACCAGAAGGCTGACCTGCATATACAGAACAATCAAGGTAACCCGTACTGCTACTGAATGTGCCATGAATCGCTTCAACTTCAGCTTTTCTTTCGCCGCAGTGGTCTTGCTGTTGTGTCTTACATCTTCTAATGCCCAACGCAGGTGCAGAATCGCTACTCATCGTGTGACGGGGAAAAACAAACTGTTCTCTCTTATATGTCGTTGTGGAAGAAGATCCGAAATGCTAGGTCGCAAAATACGCTTCTTTGATCCGCACGTAGCTGACACGAACGCTCAAGAACAGGTGACAGTCAGGTGCATCGAAAAGGAGAAGCATGCCTTGGCACGGACCTGTGAACACAATCCGGCCCTTTTTGAGAGCAGAGCTGCCCATGTCTTGCGCAGTTGCATGGGCAAACGTCCCAAAAACCCGACAAGGGAAGGCAACAAGCCGTTTTCCTATCGCCGAGACCAGTGCGTTACCGAGTTTCGCGAGCTAGATGTTTCCAGAAAGGAAGCACTTCTCGTCTGTGCATGTACGCAAAGGCCTGGATATCTTGTGCACCCTGGTGTGACGCAATTCCTCACTGTGGGTTCACCCAATGGTGCAGATGAAGAACAAAAATTTATGCAAAAGTGTACAAAAGGTGCGATGTCCCATCTTAATAATGCTTGCAAAAAAGAACCCGAACGTTTTGATCTCAGAAGCGCTCAATCGTTCAACGTCTGTTGCAAGAGAGCAAGAGTCCAATTTGACGTTGCAAAACTCAAATGTCAAGCTACTGTTCCGGACGATATTTCCGAAATCGATCTCACTTTTTGAGACTGAGGACATCGCAAGTAAATGAAGGAGGGATATATTGCCACCGTCGGCCTGATAGTTTCGTTTTGTACACACGTAAACCAACGGGCCCACGAGCGAAAGGCGAAAACTTGATCCTTCCGTCTTTGTTATCTCTTTATAACCTAACCGGAAAAAAAATAGATTAGGCGGAGGAGAATTGTCGGAGCTTTTGTCGCACGAATTCTTTCTGAAAAGGTACTGCAATTGCTATGATGGCACTAGGAGTTCGAATTTGTTTGTATAAATGAAACTTCCGTCTAAGAATGACTGCCCCGCTCCCATTATAACTTTTTATGGTGATGAGTACTCTCGTCATGATTGGCAATGCTGGGTACAAAAGTTACAGATTACCTACGAACTTATCAAGACTCTTAATCTGCGGGAACATACTGTACTACCCGTTGCGAATTCCTTTCAATATTAGAAATGGCGCATTTTTTCTCGTAGTTTGCAGGATGAGCTTGATACCAACGCCTATGAAACGTTGAGTTTAGTTTTCACATTGATACTTGCAGGTTCATTTCCGGTTTGCATATGTTTTGGGCAGCCTCTCCCAACTTCTGTGAAGGTTCAGTGTGAAGCAACTGTTTGTAGCCCTGGAAAGATGACCTGAAAGTCCAGTGTCTATCCGACCAATATATAACGGCCAAAATATATCATATTTTCAACTTTACCTCCATTTTCAGTCGGTTTGCTTTCAATCTTACCGATTTTTCCAAGCAGTTTCAGCGCTTCTAATCTATTCTTCACACTCTTAAAGTAGG
The DNA here is from genome assembly GCF_000350225.1 of Chondrus crispus. Classification (NCBI taxonomy): domain Eukaryota; phylum Rhodophyta; class Florideophyceae; order Gigartinales; family Gigartinaceae; genus Chondrus; species Chondrus crispus. The sequence continues at coordinate 66,517 of NW_005179241.1, forward strand.
TAATGATGAAGACAAGCAGCGATTGCGATTTTTTTTATATCGCTACTGTCAGCACAGTCGAACCTACTCGTATCTTTTCGGCACTTACAAATAGCCCTTTTCCGAAACAGTTCTACTGCTCACATTGAAGAAGTTTTTCTTTGTGAAACGCAAAAAATAGAATGAGAATCGGACAACTCCTTGCCGAGAAATGTAAAGAATGGTGTTTGTCCTCATATGAGGGAGGGTACTGCCCCTTAAGGGCAGAAGGGGGATAGAAAGATAAAGGGACGAAAGGGGCAACGGAAGACTTGACAACTTCACAGTGTTCCCTGTGCACAGAGAACATTGCTCGCGCCAAGTCAATAGAATTGGCGTGGGTTTTTGGTAATGTTTCCAAGTGGCGCAATTCTACTCGCATCTCTATTTGCGCAAATGAGGAAATCTGTCTCCATCCGGTCGGCTGCTTGGAGATAGATTTACTCAAAATGGTAAATTTTTTAGAGATACTCACTCCACTAGTGTCTAGACGACCGGCAATTTGCTTCATATGAGGTCAGGCTTGGCCTCATATGAGGTCGGTTTTTTTTGCAAAAATGTATACATTAAATCGAAATTCTATAAAATCAGTTTAGACACCATTTCTTTAACCAATATTCCCTCGGTAATAGCTTCCTGCAAAACATCGGGATAGCAGTTATGAATACACAGAAATACTAAGAATCTAATATAGTTTCAACAATCGAATGATATTTTAAACAGGCGTTTTGGTTTCGAAGATATCAACAAAAAACGTTTTGATGTTCTTTAAAAAAGCTTCTTCTTTAGGTATTCTCAAAAAGCCTGGAAAGGACGAGCAGATCTCACCAAGCTCCACCCTTCCACAGCCCAGAAGTCAACTGCGGTGGCGAGAGTATCTTTTTCCATTTTGTTCAGCTAGCACAAGTCGAGAAAAATTAAGTTGAAAAGTGACCTCATATGAGGCCATTTGTCACCTAGACACTAGAGTTGCTCGTGACCAAATCTATCTCCAAAAATCAAAAATTTACTCATTTACTCAACCACTAGGGGTGCTCTAAGGATAGGAAATAGTACTCAAGGTAGCTTTCTGAATATTCAATTTAATTTTCGCAAAAAAGAGCTCTCCTCGAGAGAGGAGATCGCCGTTTCGAGGCAAGCCCCGGTCGGATAGACACTAGACATATCCAAAAACGTAAGTAACAAGATGCAATTCTCACGAAGCTCTTTCCAGTGCCGAGGGAGAAGTCATGTACAGTGGCGGGGTTATGTTTTCCTTCCATTTCGACAAAGCGCAAGGCAAGAAAAAAAACATATCGAAAGGTGCCCGTATGTGAGGACAGTTGTCCTCATATGAGAACAATGGTCCGATAGACCACTAGAGACAAGGGCTTTGACAAACTTTCGAGCTTATTCTTTTCCAGATTGCCTGGTAGGATAGGATTAGCTGTAGCAGCGCAAAGCAGGCTTTTCCTTGAAGAAGTGCAAACATGATGACTTGATCGATACTGCGATACAGAACCATTCAACGCCCATCAGAGCGATGCATGGATCTGTCAGCGCTGACGAGGTACACTCCCGCTTCACGTCCCCGCATCGAAGCGCAAAAAGTTGCATCTCCCTGTGGGAGCGAGATGGCTGATACGGTACCCTTCTCACCGGCTCAATTTGGGTCGGTTTAGAATTTTCAAAAAATCGGTCATTTTACCCCAGTACTGGCCAGTTTCCCGGTACCCCAATCTTTGGTTGGCGGCTCTCCAGGCCATCCGGCTCAATTTGGGCCACCTCCCCGCGGCACTTTCACCTCAGTTGGGACAGGCCGAGCAACGTTCGCGCCGCAGGGTCGTGCCGATCTCCACGAGAACTCCCTTTGTTCCCCTGCAACTCAACCGCCGATGGCCGTGGCCACTGTTGTAGGGGAACATCATCAAGAGAAGCCCAAAAACTACTCTTTAAGTTACGCGCAATGCCATCGCCCTTGACAGGCGCCCTGTTTTCTTTTTCACAATTCAAATTGCTCGACGAAGCACGACTGCGACATTCGAAAGCCTTTGAGCTTACGTCTTCCACATGCGATACACATTTAAAGTTGTAGTTGGCGTGAGAGACTTTCGAAGTCAACACTGCCGCTGCTTGCATTTTGCCATCTTTTTTGCGTCCTCATCGATTCATAACTGCCATTTCGGAGCTCGTATCTCGCTCATCAGAATGTTTTGAACTCGATAATCTGACCGACGAACACAAGATACCTATGCAAGCGCTTGTGACGCTGGTATCCTACCGTCTGTTAACGCATGAATTTTAGATTGTAGTCTCATGTTGGTGACCCGTGCGGCCACATTTGTTCTTTGCCCGATCAAAACACGCTCGTCACTGCAAGGAGCATCCTCATGCTCCCCTGTGGACCCATTTGCGGACCCTTAAAATGTCGCGAAATGGACAAAACGATAGTTCATAGGCCACAAGCCACATTTTATGAATGAGGCCCTGGCATCCTCCGGTGAAATGGACTCGTATCCGGCCACGGTCAGTTTGATCTTGTACGCAGTATTTGCTCAGGACAAATGGCTCATAGACAGAAGATGGTCTCGTTTTTCCCTAACTGTGCGCTGGAATGATCGATTGACGAATTGATGGCAGGGTTAGAGAATATGCGTTGTGTTTGCCGGAGCTATTTTAGCGTGCACTGTGCTCATAACAGCATTATCAACAGCAAATCCACGCCGCGCGGCATGAAGCGTTCTGTCGACTAACCCTGTGCTCGAAAATAGAATATTTCTGAAGACCTCAAAAATCAATTTTTTGCATACTACGAGCTCGCTTCGCCGCTAGCCTCCTTTCTGCGACTCGGAAAACTTTTTCCCAGAGACCTTCTTTCCAGCTATTGTCAAATCATTTTCAACAGATGAATACAACTGGAGTTATTTTACGTGAAAGAAAAAAGTGGAGAACATTTTTCAAATGTTCTCCAAAATGTTCTCCAAATCGGTGGAGAACGTCTCCAAACCGATGTAGATTCTCTTCATTTCTCTCTACGTGAAGAGAATCTACTAAATTCGTAGAATTCAGAACATCGAAGAGACGTTCTACGACTTCTTAAGAGGAAAGTCACGGCGAAGCTGTGAGTGAGAAGGTACGGCTGTGGGGGGGGGGGGGCCTTTGCCGGGGGGAAGGCCCCGCGAAAAATTTAAAAAGGACCGCCCTGGGGGAAAAGGGGCGGGT
>NW_005179241.1:69835-100211 GCF_000350225.1 Chondrus crispus
CGTCCCCGGGGACGCTTTAGGATGGTACTGATGAGGGGGTGGGGGGGGGGCTGGGGGGTGGAAGTGGCAATAATGAGTGCGGTGAATGGATGAGAAAGTTGAACCGGATGACGTATATGTTGGTGTTGATGTGGCGATTGGGGGTCGGATGAGGGCGGGGGACGGGGCTGTTCAAGTATTAGAAAGTTTCATGTTCAGCTGCAAGACTGACGTGCTTTCTCTCTCAGAATAATTAATTCATGGCGAGGAATTGATGCTCGCACCAATGTTCTCTGTGTGTGCCATGTCTCCCAACACCTCGAACACACTGGCTGACGACAACAACTACACCACTGTACCATTTTTGAACCTCCTTTCTTTTGGAACTTCCTGTTCCAAAACGTTATTGTTTCGGAGTACGAGCGTAGACTGCAGTAGGTAGCTCTGCCTTTAACCTTTTCATGCGAAAGGTCACTATTAAGCCGGCGACGTGCATCTGCAATGCGGTTATACTTCTTAACTGCTGATGTGGGATAGAGGGCTCTTACAACTGCAGTTTGTGCTTCGCGCAAAGCTCGGTTCCTTGACTACAGGCTCTGGCAGCGACCACCATTACCATGCGAGCCAACACATGTTTTTTGTTCAAGCTTGTACTCTGCCGCAAGGCCTTGCGCAAATGCTCGAAACGTTTCATATCCGGTTACAGTATGGCGGAGATTTTTATACCCTTCACCCGTAGAGTATTCCGTCATTACAGGTGGCAGCTTCTCTTCATCCCTTGCAATTCCAAGGCGAAGAACTACGGCTGCATTAGCAACCTGAGCACATAAAAGCCGTCCTATAATGCTCACAATAGGATGTTCGCGGGTGTTAGTGTATGCTAGGGTTGTAAGGGCCCTGCTAAACTCGTCTACACCGCCTTTTAAGGCGTTCCAATATACAAGCAATATGGGCCTTATCATTCTGCTCGGAGGAAGGGGGCCGTGTTGTTGGACCCTGTCTTTGTAGGCCTGGCAGAGACAATAAAATGACGCCCAAATATGCATATCAGATGCATGACTGGCGGATAGTATGCTGTTGTATTCTGCTGGAATGATATTGGCTTCCCTTCCTACCCACGCAAATGCACTCACACGCACTGTGTCCATGAACATGAGGTAATAGTTTCGTAGTTGTTCCGAAATATGCAAAAGAACTGCATATATCACCTCACCCACTCCCCCACTGCTACCCTTCGCCACTATGAATAGAACTTTAGATGTGCCGAGGGTTGCAGCGTGATGAATACATTGAAACCGATAGGCAGTCGTGGGCACAAGTTCACGAAAGTACTTATCCACACCCTCGCTCCTGCCAATATTCTTTAAGATAGAGAAAGTGGCAAACCTTTCTCTTATATCTTTAGCATTGCGAATCGTGTTTGGTGTGGTCATAGTCTTAACCTCAATTGAGGCCACGTGTGATTCAAAATTGTCCGAATAGCTCAGAATCCCATCTGGGCTATCGGCCATCATGTCAGAGCTTGACGAGCCTATTAGCCTACACTCCTGATATACTCTACTGTGTACGAGTCCCTCTCACAGTGATTTATAGACTGGCCTGCAGTGATATTTGATGCTTGGATCGCTTGGAAAAATGATGGTAAGGCCCTCAACACCTGCATCTCATTCAGGGTACTTTCTTTCATCCCTGCAGTGGCAACCAGGGGCTTCATTGTCCAGGACTCTAAAGAGGCTTTTAAAAGCTCCTTCTTCAGCTTGACCGCTTTGTTATTGTACAGTGTCATCTCATTCTCAGGTGCTAAATTCCGAACAGGCAAAAATATCTCCCCTCGACGAGCGCAGTTCTGATGTTCGATACATCTAGATATTAGTTCGTTCTTGCGTAGGGAAACTCGCTCCCGCCTGCCTACAGAGTTCAATAATGAAAGTATCTCCTCCTTGCGCATTTGGGCTAAACTAGTGGTTGTTGCTGACATGAAGTGTTCAGCGGTGCAGATCGTGATCTCAACATCTGTATCACGATTGGAAATTCCAATAGTTGCGGCCATGCCCTTCCATTTTATCATCAACTCTTCCTCAAGCCTTTTGATGTCATTTGTGAGAGGTTGTGTTCCAGCCCGTAGTGTGGCGCCACGGAGTAGGTAAGATAAACCAGATATACTCGAAGTATAGTTCCGGGCAATAGCACCAATAAAGTTGCTGGCAGTTCTTGATGTAAATTTAAATGCCCTGGCCAAGAACCACCCTGGGTCTTCTGCCTGAAACACTGTGTATTGGCACAGCCTCCCCAGTAACTGCACAACTTTAAGTACAGCAATATTTGATAGTGCCTTTTGCCTGCGTCGATGGATTACGCGAAAAATATCCACCACCCTCGCCTTCTGGACGTGCGACTCTATTGTCGAAGATGAGCTGAAAATTTTCGACTGCAGCACTTTCAAATCTATGCCTGAAGCTATTCTTCGGAATGAGGCAGTACTGGTGTGCTCCGAATCTGACAGGGTCGTTGCTGTACACTGCAGCAATACGGCCTGAGTAGCTTTCTCTGTAGACCGAAGCTTCAATAGTACGACCTTTGCTCCCACGAGGTGTCCTTTGTGCACTGTATATCGCCCTGCAACCCTTCTCGGCCACAACCATCCCCTTATGTTTCTTTCTGATAGGTCCTTCTCCAAAAACAAATGGGTAACTTAAAGAACGCTTATGCGTTCCAATGCTGCTAGCTCCTAACGTCTCATTCAGAAATGAAATCGACTCAACCTCATTATAGGCCCTGTCGGCAGCAAACAAGGAATCCACCATGGGCCTCAAGGCCCCAACTGTAGGTACACCCTGAAGCAATTGGACCAATCTGTGCCAAACATGTATTACTTTTTCGTGCGGACGCGAGTAGTGTGACGCAATAAAAGCATGAGTTAATGCGGAGCAGACGGCATTGTTGACAGGTCCGAGGGCCTTAACGGGGTTGTTCACATGAGATAGGCTTGTCAATTGTACAACAGCTTTGGAGCTTAATCGGTTGTGATCGTCATCAACCGAGTAGATAGTGACACCTTCCACATTCACAAGCCTTCGGTTAATGGCAGCCAGCTCGCCTTTCAATTCAGTGATCAGGGCATTCCCGTCGGTCGGTTTGTTTAACCAACCATATGCCGTCTGCTCGCATGCCTCCCTCAAATTTTTCGTCCCGGATAGAGCACTCCATACTTCATTATACGTTTTACCCGAGATTCCCATTTGAAAATAGAATGGTTCGTTCTCTAGGGCAGTTATTGTAGACACACAAGCACCGTAAGATGCAGCCAGTACGTGAAGAATAATGATGCCTTTCAACTCAGCAGTTGAGCAGGGCAAGCGCATGCGAGAGATGAGTACTTGGTTAACGTATACACGAAGTTTCTCTAACAAAGAGAGCGGCAAAAAGGCATCAAAAGCCTCCACTCGGCTCAATCGTTCTTCTGGAGACCGCTTTCCTGCCAAACCAGGGCGCTGCTGCAACACATTATCTAGGATAGTGTTCGTTTCTCTCACATAGCGAGGGTACAAATCGAGGTCAACTGTGTCGACAGTTAAAGTAACTGGCTTAAATGCTGGGGCATACGTCCAGGAAGGGAGGCCTCCATTAGACATTGTGGAATGCTCATCGTCCACGCGCGGCCTATCAGGTGGCGCTAAGTTGTGCTCAACAATCAGGTCATTGTCATCCCCATTCATGAACTCACTTTCCACTCCAGTACCAACACTATCCTGAAATAAAGATGAATAAAAGTCCTGCATGACACGGCGACGACCATAGTAATGGTTTGAACCCCATTGATGCGTTCGAGCCCTCGTACCTTGGCAAATTGCTGCAATTTCCTCTTCATCTATGTCTGAAATTAATGCATTATCGACGGATTCATCGCCAGAGACGGACGACGTCCGCTGGGGATCGACCTCCTGCGAGAATGGGCGATCATCATATGATAAAGAATGGTCATTGACAGGGTTTTCATATGCGTACTGCATAGAGAGGTCATCACAGACATGGCTTTCACTCTCCTCGTGGATTATGGGAAGGTCATCTTCAATTGACGGCGGGGGACGTGATGGCGGCGATGCGTGCTGGCGCCACGCCTCAGCCTCCAGATATCGAGTGCGAGGTACGAATTGAGGGGCATTCGTAGGATGGCGTGCAGGCTCACAATTTGCAGGGTTGTGTAGATCAGGCTCTTGTTGACAGTTGTCATCGTCATAGGATTCTCCTGGGAAAATCTTATGACGATGACAACTTGGCGAGGCAGCGCCAATACTGTCATCGGCCGTTACTGACAGCCGTAACCGATCAGCGGAGGACATAAGCAAAAGGCGATCAGAGAGATAGGGGAGAACTGGGGAGAACTGGAGTAAATTGGAGAACGTTCTCTGGATGGAAGTGACGTCTCCTACTCGTGGAGAGAATTTCTCCTGGAGACGTTTGAGAACATTCTCCTCAAATGTTCACTTTTCATCGAAAATAGATGGTAGATTCTACTTCAGTAAAAATTTGTTCTATTTCTGAAAGTAGAAGGAAAATCATCTACATCGGAGCACAGGGCTAAAAGGCGTTCCTCGTCTGCCGACAACACTGTGGTGCGGCCAGCATGATTGCCTTCTGGATCTAGCAATTTTTTTAGCTCGTCCGTCTCTGAGCTTTCGTACGCCTTTTTTATTCGCGTGGCTGTTGCGCGGGACACGCCTGTGTCTCGGGATGCTTTGCGTGCGCTTTCACCTCTTTGGATTAACGAAAGAAGCTTGGCGCGGCGAGCACCCTCCTCTCTTCTTTTCGTGATTCCTTTCTTGTGTATGAGAGTTTGCGCTCTCATTGACGGTGGCATACTGCCACCGCCGAGCCGAATGTCGCTTACAGAGGAGGAGGGAGGGCTTCGCTGTCGGAGTGCGCGGTATGAGTTGGTGAGATGGACTGTGGAGATTTTGGGAAGGCGGGGAGGGCTAGAGGCTCGTGATTGGGAAGTGGCCCAAATTGAGCCGTGGCCCAAATTAAGCCGGTGAGAAGGGTACTGTAGAATGAACAATAAATATGCTCAGTGAGATATATATACGAAGGACAAAATGAAAGGATTAGTTTAATGCCAAATGAAAAGGTCTACGACCGACCTTAGAACAGCTAAATGGGAGGTTCGTGCAGTCGAACTTCTCTCCCAGAGTGTGGTACAATTGCCAAGTGGCGCTACTGCACTAGGCGGGCGCCAGAGGCCTCGCCAAGTACAGTAGTAAGATGTTAACCGATACGGTGCATACGTGGACAGCACGTGTAGATGTGGCCACGTGGGATTCCACGTGTAGTAAGTGGCACCAGCTAGTGCAGGTGTACACGTGGTGCGCGACCGATCGGTGGGTTAGTACAGTAGTCATTTTTAGTTACCGTAAGCTACAGTAAGCTGGCTACAGTATGTACAGCTACTGTAGTCCGTCCGGTGCCACCGCCCTACTAGGGGGTATAAGATAGGGGGGCACCAGGCTGGAGGTAAACCGAAGCAAGCACGCCTCCCCTTACTTCCTACCCTAGTCCTTTACCGTACGGTTAAGTAAGCCCCTGAGGTTTCCAGCTCGCCACCGGTCGTACTGCTGTACACCCCAGTACGACTGCACGTTTCCAGTGCGTTGTACCTCCCTTGTCCTGTGCTTCTTACCGTTCTGGATTATTCTACCTGACGCTCTAGTGTAGCGGTCCCCCAAGCTCCCTCATTTTAGGTACAGCCTGTCCTTATCCGTTTACGGTTTAGCGTCCCTACGGTTGTACCACACAGAGCTGTAGCACTTTGGCAACCTTCTGACAATCATTGCCCCCTTCTTACCTGACACCGCTAGTCGGTGTGGCCTTTTATACCCAAACTAAAAACTACAAAAGGCAAGCATACGAGGTGCAATCCGATATTGCACCTTGGCATGCTAGCTGATGTCGTGTACATCAGTTGTCAATTTGACAGCAGTACAATTCACACTACATACCAAAGTTTGGCCTCATGTGAGGTCATTCGTTACTAGTGCTGTACCCACTGGGCACAACACCAGTAGGCGAAATTTGAGGGTTATTTTTGGAAAATTGGGAAAAATTGGGAAAGGCGTACGCACAGACAAACAGACACACAGAGGGAGGCATGCCAGTGCACTACTCCTCCAGAGGGGCTCAAATTGGGACAGCTTTGTGCAACGCCTCCCGTGCATCCAAGGAATGTCGTTTCCCAGTCTGGTAAAGCCTCATTTGACAGTCATTGGACACCACCATCAATCTCAATCATCGTGAAACTTCATTGGTTAATATTTTCCAACGGCTAGGCCAAGTCAGCATTGATATGTTAACCGTGCAAAAACAAAAAAGGGTTCAATTTGGGACACTTTATTATTCCCATTTGGGTCTGTGTTTACTCGCTAGCTGCATCAAGGCACTCACTGCAACACCGCAATGGGCAGTCCCTTGATCATCCTACGCCCGGCCACTACTCTGAGCGCAAACAACGATGGCATCAGAACGTTCAGCTCCACTTACAGATGCTGTCTCACCCAAAATATTCCTGTTTTGGCAGTTTCGATACAACTTCATTCTTTTCTGTTCTGCTCCCGGTTCCTCTTTCTGCTTCATTTCTAAAGCCTTTCGTGCGACATTATCCTTTTCCGCAATCACTTTGCGATTAGCCTCTGCGCCGGCTTCAATCTCGCTGTCCTTCCGACGGTGGAAAATATCCCCAACTGTCAAACACTGCGCTGGTGCTCCGACGCACAATGTTTTCCTGCTGACAGACTTACTGTTGGCCACTGGACTAGGACGTATTCCCTGTAATATCGAGGATACAGTCTCGCGCTCTTTCAGTAATCTCGAGATGGCATCAATGGCCACCGGCGGACTTCGTTCACGGCTAAGCACGCCCGCCAATTCCTTCATTGTTTCGCCATCTGCATGCCGTTGCTGAACACTCGTGACTGACGGCACTGGACTCGAGTTTTGTACCCGAATAGCTTTTTCCTTAGCAGCATGCAAATGATCCAGCTTTTTTGTTTAAACTTTTCCATGAAGCGGAAATCCATCGGCCAGAGGCCAGTGTTAATAAACGCTTGTCTCTCGATATCGAGAGTCAATGCCGCGTGACCGGCTACGGCTAATTTCAGCTTGAAGCCCATCGACTGAACGTTAATTAGAGTCATGCGAAGCAATTTATCTCTGGTACAGCGCACTTCCTTTTGAAACTGTTTGTTAATTACGTCATTGCAAGGCTGCAAAAAATGTGTTGTGTTGGCGGGGAGGATCAGGAGCTCAATGTTACACTTTAGGGCTTGTTCGATCTACTCCACGCCATTACGAGACGAATGGCGGTCTAGAATCAACACAACAGGTTGTTGGGAAGGCACAAACTGACGAATGTAGCGATTGACATGCTGGATGAGAATAGGCATGGTTCTCGTGTCTATTGACCCCTTTTCAGTGCATCTTAGAACAACAACCGCAGGCATCCAACCTCTTTGAGCCAACCAGTGGGGGTGGCCATTTTGATCGTGAAAGGACTGTTACGGCAATGGCTCAAGCCATTGCTGCATGATATATTTTCCTGCTGCAATAGCAAACAAAGGACTACACTTTCCAGATGCGGACGCAATAATTACAGCTGTGAGATGTTTCCCAGATCCTTTTTGACAAGCAGTATAGCCACTATGGTGAGAATGGGACCCGCAAAACCTATTGATACGCTGGCGAAACTCACCGTCGACGTGCGTTGCATCTAAGTTCCAGACGTTGTCTGGGTTGTCAAAAATACCCGGGTGATTGGTCTGGACTTTTTGAAGGGCAGTCACAAACGTGTTTACATGTGCGAAACTTTCAGTTTTGATCTTGGCCGCCTCCTTGCTCTCCCCCTTTCGGTATGTCACATCTCTGTTCATCGCTCTAAAGGTTCTTATTGCGGCATTCGACGGAATTCCCTTTTCATAAGGCTGTCTCCCGTCTGTTAATATGCGTCCTAAAGTTGCTTTCATTGTAGAGACATCAATTGCAAATCCCCTTTCACCGGCATGAACTATACGTTCATTTATCATTTCCGCTTCCGTTTGCGGCCATCGTGTTTTGCGATCAGCACGGTGTTGTGCTGGATGCAAAAGCCTTTGAACGGAGGCCATGTCTTTTGAATGCAGGCCTTTTTTGATTCTTCCTGCAGTTGTCTTGGATAAATTGCACTTTTCTGCAACTTGCCTGATTGGCCACCCTAAGCGGAAAAGAGCAAGGGCGGCTTCTCTGTTGCTCTTCGAGACTTCGTCCCGCGCTTTTCGCTTTTCGCTCAGCGACGCTTGTCGCCGCATAGAGGGCGGCATGTTAGTGAGATACGTTTTTTGGACTGGCACGGACTGTCGTGATCGGCTGTAGTACATGGGAAACTACCTTTAGTGCTCTGTTTGGGAGGGAGTTTTGAATTTCCGATGAAACACATGTCAATTGGGAACGCTTGTACTAATATTGTTGGCCATGTAGTGCTTGGACGCATTGGTGGTTGGCTCGAAACTGAGATGTCCCAAATTGAGCCACGTCCCAAATTGAGCCCCTCTGGAGGGGTACACGTACAACACCGATGCATCCGAAAACATCCCAACAAGCTTAACTCCCTTCTTTTGCTTTTTGACCTCGATTTTTCTGTTGTGTGAGTCGTCTATCAATGAAAACCGAAGCACAGATTGCCATCTTCGAAAAAATGGACAAGCGTGATGCAGCCCATTGGGCCTTGTGGTTGAACAAGCCGCCGAATGATAGCATCATTTGGCAGGTTAGAAACGACGAAAATGGTGAAGGCTATTACGTCGAAATGCCGGTGATGAGACGTCCCGATGTTTCAAGAAGCCTCGATGAAAACATCTCATGCGGCACTATTTTTGCAGAGCATAGTCTCGATAGCTTATTTGGCATTGTTCAGGCACTCCCGGTTAACAATAGGAGTACGACCTGGAATTGCCAGAACTGGGTGATGGATGCGCTTAACGCGCTTAAGAGTAAGGGCTTTGACATCTCTGGTGATGTCATGAAAATTCTCAGGAGCAAGAGGGAGAACCCAGTGTATACCAATTCCCAAGCAGGGAATTCAAGGAAAGCCGGGAGTACATCGCGATAATGAATGGAGTGAATAGAACACATATGAGATATTCTTTTTAGATGATGAGCAGTGATGTAAAAGTGTGGGAGAACGGGTAAATGAGGTCAGTCGGTAGCTTCGCTCGTCGTGCGCATCTGCGGGGGAAAGGAGTCGCGAGGGCGGAAGGGCGTGGACGTTTGAGCAGTACCTACAGTATGCCTACGTCGTTACGTCGTTCATCACGTATCCCACTGAAAACACCGCCCTTCTTGGTAACTTGCTCCCAATGCGATGCTCTGAAAAAATATATGCCTGGCTCTAACTGTACGATGATCGTATTTATTCTCTATTGTCTACTGTATTGGACCGTTGTCCTCATACTGTTGTACTGTATGAAGTTATTTTCAACTCGTCTTTTGCCAGATTTCGAGTTTCAGGGGTTTCTGCGGAAACATGTCCATTGTGGTTACCTTCTCCTGTTCTGCCCCCGTTAGAGAGCTGAAGGAATTGTGAACAGAAGCTCGGGAATGCAGAAGCGCAGGAATGCACAACTGTCAGAAAGCGATGACGTCCGCACTAGTTGTCTCATCCCCCACGATGTGCATGTCATCTATCCGCTTAATGGAGAGATCTCTTACATGTCCTCGACGAACATGACGCTCTGTCGACATCCAACTCCATCTCAAAGCCACACATCTCGACTCTCAATGATGCCATTCGCCGCAGCGCTGTGATCTGGCAGATGCGTGGTGCCGTCGCTCTACAGATCTCTCCCACCGTTGCTCTCAAACGGGACACAGATCTCGATATTGCCCATATCTCCACTCTCAATCACATCCGGCATCATGCCCCTCCCTCCCGATCCCTCGTACTTTTGGTGTGCTCATTGATCAATCTGGACGGATGTATTATCATTTCGACCTATTTTCCCAGGCCGTCTCTTGAAACTCACTGGATACATCTGTCTGATGCCCAAAAGAAATCCGTCAAGGAGCAGCTCGAACCAATTTTTCAACAGTTGCGAAAAGTACCATCACCGCCCCTCGACAAAGGACGTTTGACTTGGGGCAGTGGAGTGCCAAGAAGGTGTATAGACACCAGAAGGTGGGACCGTGTTGCGAAAGAAGAGATTCTGGACGAAAAGGCATTTAACGATTTTCTTACCACGAGAGACCGTGGTCGTGGGCCATGGATAAAGATGGTTAGATCATTTATGCGCGAGGATCATGCTTGTGCTATGACACATGCCGACCTTCATCCCCGTAATATTGTCGTGCAGTTAGTCCTGCGTAGCGAGAATGGCGCCAGTGCTGATGACTTGACACAGAAGGATGTCAAAGTGCTCGGCGTTATTGACTGGGATAAGAGTGGCTGGTATCCAGAGTACTGGGAGTTTGTGAAGGCACTGAATACCATCGGCGTGGATGATCCCATGCAGGACTGGTGACAGTGTCTTCCCCACTCCATTGGCCTTTGGCCGGTGGAACGTTCTTTGGATATAATGATTTCGCGCTGGTACGGCTAGAAGAAAATTTAACCCCAGGAATGTGACTGGAGCCCGGAGGCTGTAACTTTCGCACGAGAACCTGCTACGCGTTTGTACGAAATTAAGTCTTGGTGATATCTCCGGATGCCTGCCTTCCGGCGGCTGTCCGTGCACGCAGTGTGAGCCGGTCTTTTTCTCAAACGCTGCGATGATGAGTATCGGGAACAAAGCCAAGGTCTAGTGATAAACATTGACTTGGTTAATATCCTACTAGGCAGCTGCAATCCCGACGCCACGGCGATCCTGTAGTTGCTGATGGCTGCTTCGCTGATGGAATGGATGTCGTCTACTCGAACGAAGGCGGTCTCTGCGTGGCGCTAAGCACGATCTTCTGTGTGTACAGTGGCCGTTTTTTCGGGCCTGGTTTGTAAAGAGGTGTTCGCATCCTCGAGGTGGTGGGGGGAGATCTCGTCGCTACCAGCTGTGGTGAGAGCATTAAGGATCTGGCCCTGGTTTCGTCTATCTCTACGTGCGCATTGAGGCGAGACGTCGAAGACGGTTGTTTGAATATCTTTTTCACCGAAGCCTGTACCATAGAGTTTTGAAAACTCGTTGAAATTTTTGTTGTTCTCTGCCAGCGCTTCTGTGGCGGTCTTCGCGGTTGTGGTGACTCCTTTATTGATATTTGCGCGACCGGATCGGGCACTGGCTTTACCAACAGCTTGGAAGTTGATGGTGCGGAAGAAAGGCTTTGGAAGCCTTTACCGAGACAAGGAGAGAGAAAAGACACAAGAAGGTGATCATGTAGACATGGGAGGAAGTTCTGATGAAGGTCGTCATTGTGGCTTTTGGAATGTATGCATTACGTTGCTTAAATGCTTTTGGGAAATGTTACTTTATGAGTGCCAAGCCGCGATGGTGTTGGGGGACTACAGTGTAGTAGTTCGGGATGTAGAGCTGAACGTGGGATGCGGGTCAAAATACTTCAGAAATGTTGCGGTATGACGCAGACAGCTTCTTGCGCAATGGAGTTTACGAGAAGGGTAGTCCGCAAGCAAAGATGACGATAGGTGAGCCTGGTGTAGTCTTGAGATACTGTCGTCGCCTGACGGCTTGAATTTCGGAATGCAGACATGTCGCACGTAGCCAACCCGACAAACTTCTGGGTAGTAGAGTATGAAACATGGTGACGTCGTCTAGCATTGGTCTATACTTTCAGAGTACATACATGTTTGCTGTATGGGGGGAGTCGGCAAAGGCGAAGGCAAAAGTGGAAGCGCAGGAACAGCATTATCTTGTACTTTGCTCGGCAACCAGCTGTTGAGATAGCATCAACACTTTCATGCATCGGCGTAGCAGTTTACCGTGGGGTAGGTCAGGTCAAAGCTTACCCACGAGGTCTTTTGTTACACTTATGAATGCATTCCCCATTGCCAGCGAGTTACCATTTCATCCAGGGCATATTCCGTTGGCCAGGTGCCAATGCAAGGGGGAAGATACTGCCACCAATTCTTTATAGGATCTCTTCTTATCCCGATAGTGTGCAGTGCCCTTGACAAACTCCCAGTATTCTGGATACCATCCACTCATATGCCAGTTTATAATTGCAAGAACCTTGACATTCTTCTCGGTCAAGTCATCATGGCAGGAATCGTCCTCACTGCGTGGCACCAACTGCACCACGATGTTACGGGGATGAAGATCACCATGGGTCATAACACAAGCATGATCCTCGCGCATGAACGATCGAACCATCTTTCTCCACTCTTCACACTTCGCATCGCCCCCAAGTGATGAAATCGTTGAACGCGTTCTCGTCTAAAATCTGCTCTTCCGCGATACGCTGCCACCTTCTGGAGTCCTTAATTCTTGTTGGCATTCCACTGCCCCACAGTAGACGTCCATTATCAAGCGGTGGCGGTGGTATGCTTCTTAACTTGTGGAATATTGCTTCAAGCTGGATTTTTCAAGGATTTCTTTTGAGCGTCAGGCAGATGCATCCAGTACGATTCAAGCAAGCCCCCAGGGAAGAAGGTCATGAAAGTATAGTGTACTTTTCGAGTTTTTGGTCGAAAAGCATGCCAAATGTGCGAGGGATAGGGAGGGATGGTGCATGCTGGCGAATGTGATCAAGAGTGGAGAGATGGGAGATGTCGAGATGAGCGTCCTTCTTAAGGGTGACGGTGGGGGGGGATCTGAAGAACGGCGACGCCGTCCATCTACGAGCTCAGGGTGCTGCGGAGAATGGCATCATTGAGCGCCGATATGTGCTCCTGTGAGATGGTGTCCAATGTGGCGGGAGCGTCGTGTTCGTGGAGGAGATGCAAGAGATCGCCTGCGAGCGGTCGGGTAACATGGACATCGTCGGGGATAAGATAAGTGGTGCGGGTGTCATCGCTTCCCGCCAATTTGCACGTCTCAGAACTGTGTTGCTTCATAGTGAAAATATTAACCTGTGCATGTGTGTGGTATCCTCGGTATCACCCGGTTGGGACCCACCGTTCAGTCCCTAATTCGTATTTTTTCTGTTTTGGAGACTAAGCTGGATAGATTTAAACAAAAAATACCATTTCTTTAACGATTTGGACACTTCAAAGAGTCGAGCGCATCTTCAAACGAAAGCGCATCTGTAACACATGCAGTCGACTTTACCCTTGGGTAGATATACAGTGTGCGAAACGCAAATAAATACACCCATCGTCGAGTGGGTTTTCGCCATTTGCAGGCGGAAAACATAAAAGCGCCCACTCCATGACAACGCAAAACACACGACGAGTCCGATTCTGGGCTCAGATTGGCTCAATTATAAACGCATCGACCGCTATATATAAAAACGCATGCGAAACGCAAATAAAAACGCGAAACGCCATAGAATACAGTATCGAAAAGTGCGGGCAACTGGCGTGTAGTCTTCATTTCAAAACAATAAAGGACACAGTACTATACCGACTGGCACTTGACGTCTTCCTACCTCATCTTCCACTATCAACTAGCATTAAAAATGCCAAGAGGCCCGCCGCTCACCGACCTCGAGAAGGGCCAGATCCTTGCCCTGCATCATCAGCTTATGTCCTTACGGGACATATCGAAAGAATTGGGAAGGTCCGTAGGAGCTGTGCAGCGCTTTTTAAAGAATCCCAGTCGACCTGCACGGTCTCGGGCGCATGTAACTGGTCAAAAGTTGACTGTCCGGGGAGAAAAGGCTATGATTCGAAGGGCAACCACGGGAAACTATTCAGCTCGAGACATAAAACAAGACCTCAACTTGCCGGTAGGAGTCCGCAGAATTCAACAAATTCTAAGCGCAACGCCACATCTAAAGTATAGAAAATGAAGACCGCCCCAATGATGACTTCTCTGCACCGCGAAAAAAGGGTCAAATGGGTGCGCCGTTTTATAAGCAAGGGGGACTTTTTTTGGAACAAAGTCATCTTCAGCGATGAGAAAAAGTTCAACCTCGACGGACCGGATGGAAATGCCTGCTATTGGCATGATTTGCGCAAAGATGAAAGGTTTTTTTCTAAGAGGCAAAATGGAGGAGCTACAGTTATGGTTTGGGGAGCCATTTCTCCTTACGGGGTATCCCCTTTGGTCTTTTTAAATGGAAATCAAAATTCGGGTAAGTACTGCGAAACCCTGGACAAGGCCCTACTGCCTTTTTCCGCAGAGATGTATGGGGAAATGGAGAACTGGGTTTACCAGCAAGATGGAGCTTCTATTCATAGGTCGAGATTCACGCGCTCTTGGCTCAATGAGAAGGGTGTGAGAACTATGGACTGGCCCGCAAAGTCTCCTGATCTTAATATTATTGAGAACATTTGGGGAATCATGGCTCGTCGCGTCTATCTTCGCCAGCGTCAGTTCGATACGATAGAGCAGCTTAAGGAGGTGATTGAGGATGTATGGGCAACAATTAGTGGCGAATTGCTACAGAAGCTCTATCGTAGCATACCGCGGCGTATGCTTGCAGTTCTGGATGGACAAGGGCGAGCGACAAAATACTAGAATAAAGACATTTCTTCTACTGTACTCTATAGCGTTTCGCGTATTTATTTGCGTTTCGCATACTTTTTTGAAGATATCTGTCTATGCGTTTATGATTGAGCAAATCTGAGCCCAGAATCGGACTCATCGTGTGTTTTGCGTTGTCATAGAGTGGGCGTCTTTATGTTATCGGCCTGCATCTGGCCAAAACCCCCTCGACGATGGGTGTATTTATTTGCGTTTCGCACACTGTATGTCGACAGAATCGCACTGTCTGCACAGCGCCTCAGGCCGAAAGTGGACTATCGGCGATGTTGTGCTGTAAGGTAGTGTCTCCGTCAGTAGGAACGCGGGCGCCTACTGTTTCCCAAGGAATGTGGAGAGGTTGAGACTATGTTTGCTGCACTACGACCCTAGCTCGTAATGCACAGAATGGATTTCTTGAACCTTTACTGTTGCTGCTGAATAATCTACCGAAACGCAGCTGGATGGACGAATAGCTCCCTTATGTATCCTTACCCTATTGCGTACAGAAAGCGCGGATCCACGCGCTTGTTGGAGAATAGCTCGACCCTTTCGCATAATTGTTAAAGCCGATATAAAACCGTAGCTCTCGTCGCAGGGGTCAAATTGATCCCATCGTCTATTGTGCTGGGTACATGCATCATCATGTGTACACGCTGCTCTACGTGTACACATTGCTCTACACTCCGGGTTTTTTGGACGACGAAGCTACGGAAAGTCGGTCGAAATGACGTTGCATGGGGGATAAGTTTCGCCGGACGATGTCTTGTTGAGTGCTGTTCGTACTACCCATTGCCGGACCGGGATGTTCACTAGTCCTCTGTCCAATATATTTTCCAAAGCTTCGCAACGTCCAGGTTTCGTTAACCCGTCGGCAGGATTGTCACTACCTCGGATCCATCCGACATCGGAAATTTCTTGAGATTCGTATGCTTCACGTGCTGCTCGTATGTCAATCATCAGTCTTTTTTCGGTCGTTGATGTATTCTTGACAATAACTTTGAAGACGCTGTCACTGTCAATCATCATAATGAGAGGAACTTTAGCAGAAAGCATTGTTTCAAGGTCCGTCTTCAATAAAAAGGCCAGATCGAAGGCGTCGGCGAAAGCATATAGTTCAGCTCCCATGACCGAACGAACAACTCGCCTGCTTTTGTAACTGCTAAAATGAATTACATTACAGCCGTTCGTGTTATCACATAGAGGTATTAGATAGCCTAGCTGTGAGTGACTGGATGGAGTGTTGGCAAATGAACTGTCGCTGAAGACCTTGATCTTGAGATGGCTCTTGTTCAGACGATGCTGGATAAGGCCTCTGCCTCGGGAATGATGAATTCTTTTGATCAGCCTGTTGGTGTCGGTAATACAGTGGCGATTAAATTGGGCTTCGGTAACTTGTGCGAGTAAGTTGACGTCTGCAGAAACATCGGGACGTGTGTGGGTGAGCCAGGCAAGCTCTTGGCGCTTGGATCGGAACATAGGGAAGGTAGCATTTTGCGGCATGAAATTGATTTTGACGGCAAATTTGGATTGGTGCATTACATATCCGTCTTTTGTATCTTCTATTTCGATACCAGCAAAAGTGAAAGGCGTGTATGTCCGTGCTTTGGACTCGAAAGTTCGTTCAGTTTTCCTTGAATGTTCTTCAAATGAGTTGTTTCCTGCTGCAAGGGTGTCGTCCACGTGTGTGCCAATTATCCCATGCAGTTGTCCGTGTATCTTTTTAATGAAAAGAGATAGATCCCCTGCGGTTGGCATCATGCAGAGGTCGTCTCTCAAGTGGCGAGAGAAGGTTGCATGCCAGTAGTCGCCGGCATCGCTTAGACCATAAAGAGGCTTAAGCAGATGTAGTAGCTGATCTTTGCGCAGTCCAAATTCCTTGTTCGGGCGTACATAGACTTCCCTCATGAGTTTTTCTGCAGACTGCAAATACGCTTGCGATACATCTTGTGACCACAAAGAGAAGCCAAAAATGGACGCCAGGGCGACTAAAACACGTATCGAGTTTTGCTTCAGATTCGTAGAGTTATGGACGAGCATATTTTTCTCAATGTCCGTGTGGCCCTGGACTACGAAACGTGCCTTATATACTTCGTCGTGTGTACCACTGTTCTTTATCGACAGAACGAATCGACCGCCGAGGATATTTGGATTTCGAATATGTTTAATATCCTCATAGCAAACGATTTCGTATACCCCTCGATGAGCCAACCCTTCAAGCTCCTTGGCTTTGGCGGTTTGAAAAGAATCGCTTGATCTACGTGGGTCTCGAGGATGGAGGACTTCGGTGATGTATGCGTGGTGTCCGGATCCTCCTTTGGATGTGAAGTGGGATGTAGCCTGCAGCAAGCGCTCGATTTCCTTGTCACCGGAGGTTACGGGGTCAGGTAACACCTGCGACAGGTTGAAATGTTTGAGAGCCCCGTCGACGTGCACAAAAACTTCCTTTTCGTGGATTTTGTGTACTGTGTAGGGTCCAGTCCACGCTTTCCTTCTCTCTTGGTAGACAAACACACGATCGCCCGGAGTTACCAAATATCGGGTGGCGGGGGGAAGCTTCGCTCGGAGGGCTTGCTGAATACGTAAGCGGGATGTTATAGTTGACATTTCTCTACGCGCAGTCTCTAGCGCACGCATTCGGTGCTCTTGATCCGGTAACGAAGACGACGGCGTAGGGAATCGGGGTAGCATTCCATAAACGAGCAAGGACGGAACGAGACCTTCAGGGCCTGACGTGTCGTTGATCCCCTTGACTGCGTAGCGCAGGGCGAGTTCGGGATCAATGGATGGGTGCGCATCCCTGATGGAACGGAAGACGCGACGCAGCGGACCGTGGTAGCGCTCTCCTACACCGATTGAATTGTGCGAAGCGACACCAGATAGTTGTAGTTCAATTCCTACGTCTTCCGTGCACTTTCGCCAGTAGTTCGATGTAAAAATAGAGCCTTGATCTGCTCGTATTTTGGACGGAAATCCTGCATACATACTGTAGAGCACTGACCGCCCGCTCAATCGCGGTGCTGTACTGTAGCACACGCGGAATGCCTCACTATCATAAGTGAGATATATACCACGTGTAACCGTGTATCCAAACCCCCCCGCTCGTGTCCGGGTGTAAGCTCCATGGAGCCCTGTCGAAGTACTGACAGTTCTACCCACGTGTACCCGTGTTATCCCTCACGTTAATCGTGTCATTTCCCACGTGTAGTGGTTGTCATACCTCCCCAAGAGGAGTTTCTCCGGCCATCGCCGCCGTCGTCCAATTTAGTATTTTTAGTTTAATTAATTATAGCTCCGACGTCAGCTAGTATATAGCCGACGTCCGACCCTTAGTAAAACGGTACGAAGCTTTGGGTCTAGAACTCGGGTTTCTGGAACGGAGTCGTAGCCTCGCGTCGGTCCCCGTCCCACGACGGTACCCTGCGAGCCATCTACGTCCCGATTCCCTCCTGTCTCTACCGCGCGCGTCGTCCCGCCACGCCCGGCTCTCCGCGCGACAGCTGTCCCTACCGCTCCGCCCCTCCTGGGCTCTGTTTCCCACTTTTTCCCTTACTTTCCCTACTGCGCTTCGCGCCCGGCCCCGTACCGGTCCCTTACGGGTGGTCTCCGGATAACCCCCTACACGCGCCCCCGAACGCGCGCGCTCTGCCAGAGGGGGATCCCACCCCTTCCCCCTCAGTGCACGACATTTTGGTCTCCCGACCTAGAAGTCTACGGAGTGTCCCTTATCCCTTACCGTTTTTGGTCCTAGGTGTTCTATCTCTGTTTCAACAGGTTTCGACAAGCTCAAGGCTATGGTATCCGGGTCCGATTCGTCCCGTGAGACCCGTCCTCGAGACGTGCCTCCGCCAGTTGCGGCGTGGATCACTCGGAGTTGTCGCGAGACCCTCCGAGAAGCGGAAAGATTCACGCTCAATACTGTAGCGGAGAAGCTCGCAGCGCAACCGTCGGCGCTGCGAGAAAACCTCAAGACCTTTATTGAGGAAACTATCGCGGCCCAAGCCGAGGTACAAGCCGCGCGAGAGCGCGATCGCCTAACCGCCCTGGAAGGCGTGCTCACCAAGGCCTGGCAGGCGGACATAGCTGCCAGCGCCAAGGAGGCTGCCATCCTGCGTAAGCAAGAGGAGACCGCCACGGCGGAGGAACTCAAGGCCCTCCGTCGAGAAATTGCCATCTTGAAGACGCAAACATCAGCCTCCGCTGCTGGAATCCCTCCGACTACAGTCGGAGTAGCGACTCTCCCTCCCGCTGAGGGGTTGCCCCCGTTGAATAAGAGCCTGCTCTTTTCCAACGTGACAACGCCGGCGCTGCAAGCCGCGGGGATACGGGTCCCCTCCATGGAGACCGCACCCCAATTCTCCGCCAACCCGCAGGCGTCGCGAACCGCGGCAGGAGCCTCCCGCGAGGGAGCCTCCGCCGGACCTATCCACCTTGAAGGTGATTTACCTTCCCAGAATTTACGGGGAGAGAACCCCGATCAAGGGGGAAGCTCAGACGACGAGGGGAGTGGACGACGAAAAAAGTCCAAACCCAGTCGGAAAGAGCGGAAGGCGAACCGTCGCAAAGGACGAAAGGATGGACACCCTCCGGACGGGTACTCAAGCCCGTCCTCGACATCCTCCTCTGACTCGGAGACCGACTCCGAGTCAGAGTCCCTTACGGCCCCAACGCCGACGTTCGGCCCCAAACAGAAAAAGGTTTCTGTCTGGAAGCCGACAAACCACCGGTTCAGAGGTGTGTGCAACTACCGAGCCTACCGCCTCGTGGATACCGACCCAACCCTGGACGACCGGGTCTACGCTACCACCCGTAAAAGGGTGCAGTACCTCCTCGTGGTCATGGGGGAGTACAAATTCAGCGGGGTAGATCCTATCAGGGTCATCAGTTTCCTGGCTCGCTGCAAGGAAAATTTTGACAACGCCAATATGACCGAGGCGATGGCCCTGATGGCCCTACCCCATCTGCTGGCTCCGCCAGCGAAGGAAGCGTATGAGTCCCAGCGGGGACTGTACCGCAAATCTCAGGGGATCGCGAGCTGGGCCGCCGCCGTCAATTGGCTGTTGCGCACATATGCGACGAACCTCGAGATCGAGCGGGCCCTCACGGCATTGAGGGAGCTACGCCAGAAGCCGGGCGAACTGGAAACCGAGTACGCTACTCGAATGTCCACCGCCCTGGGGAGGTGCGGGGACGTGCACTCGGCATACGAGAGGACGACCCTCTTCATCGAGGGGCTCACCCCCGCGATCAAGCCGCTGGTGTTACAAGCTCGCGAGGATCGACCCCGATCCTCGTTCGAGGATACCATCGCCCACGCGCGCTCGCACGGCGATGCTTTCCGGGCCCAGCACGGGGCGGGGCGCCGCGTGGAATTCGGGAAGCCTCGCCCGGTTAAACAGGTTCTCGCTGCCCTGGATGGCGCCCCGTCGTCGTCGACCGGCCCCCCTCCCAGTTTTCAAACGGCCCGGGGAGCCGAGAACTACTTCGCTACCGATGGTGACCTCGCCGGGGGGGCTCCTTCCCTCCCGACGGAAGAATCCTCCTTCAACGACGGAGACTCGCTGTTTTACGGCGACCGGCGCAAGCCGTATCAACCCGCTCGAGAGCCCGCCGAGGCCTTTCGCGGACTTCCACCGGGGAAAACGTCCCGTAATTACCAGAAGGATCTGCGGGGACCTCCGTCCCCGCAGATCATCTGCTTCACCTGTTATCGGGTCGGGGACCACATTTCCCCCGACTGCGACATGAAGGTGAAGGATGTATCCCTCGTACCCCATCAGTACGAGAAGTTGACCGCGGCCCAAAAGAGCCGAGTACCTCCGGAGGCGTACCTCCGAGCCGTCGCCCTTCTCAGTTACGAGGCGAACCGGGTAATGAACCCCGACGCCGTCGCCGGCCCGCCGCCGCGTGCGGGTACCGGGACGAGGTCCGTACCGCCCCCCGGGGAAGCTTCTCCTCCTCCAAAAAACTAGGAGAACCTCAGCCCGCAGCAGCTGAGGTGGACACGGTCACATCCCCGGATCACTCGCCCAGGGTGGCGGAACCGTCCTCACCTCCCGAGGCGGAGAAGCGGTACCGGATACTCGGCCGCAAACACACTGGGCCATCCCAGGGAGACCCCGACCCCGAACGGCTCGGTACCTTACGCCGACCATGGCGAAGAAACACCCCCCGCCTGCAAGGGGTGTTAGCCATCCCGAGACAGTGCTCGCGCTGTCTCGGCGGAATTACAAGGTCTACGCAGACCTTGGGTTATCCCCGTCGATATTGGTGCGCCAGCTCACAATATTAGATACAGGGGCTGGCTCCAATTTCGTACGGGCCGACACGCTTCCCTCCGGATGGGAAGCGCTGATTATTCCGGGAGAAATCCCGTCGATCGCTGACGCCAATGGGAGACCATTGCGTACAAGCGGAAAAATCCCCCTCGTAGTGCGGTTAGGCGACCGCACCATGAGGTGTACATTCATCGTCTGTGAACGGTTAGCCGCCCCCGTCATTTTGGGGTGTGAGTTCAACGACAAGTTTGTGGAGGCGATTTACCCAAGACGCAAAGTGGTGGAGCTGGACGATGGCACAAAAATTCCCATCGTCCGCAAGCCGGCTGCCCGGGCCGTGAACAGTCCTCCCCTCCCGACGGAGCAGGAGTATTCCCCGCAAGCGGGGCGGATTTCGCCCAAGCTCAAGGTTTCCCGCGCCGTCAACCTCCCGGCGGGCACCCAGACCTGGGTTTACGTCACAAGTGGACGGAACGGACTCTCGGTCCTCGAGGCGAACCCGCAGTTATATGCGAAGCATCGGCTCTCCCTCTCCAACGGGGTGGTGCGCATCTCCCCGTTGCAAGAGTTCAAGGTCCTCATGGCGAACTTCTCGTCCGCCGACAAGAGGCTATCGAAGAACCAAGTCGTTGGCTTCGTCACTCCCCATCCGCGGGCGATGGTGCGCACGGCGATGCCGTTGGACGCGGTCCTAGCCGCGGAATTCTCCGAGGGGAGCCCCCCTCTACAGGGCGAGAGGCCCCCTCGCGGTGTCCTCCCCCAAGCGGAGACATCCCCTCCGCAGGAGGCAGTTCCCCTCGACCACCTGCCGGCGCAAGTGCGAGGGCAGGTTCGCACCATGCTCGCGCCGTACGCCGCGATGTGGAACGGGAATTTGGGTGAAGTCCGAGCGACCGAGCATCGCATCGAACTCACCCCCGGCGCAAAGCCGTTTCGTTGTCAGCCATATTGCGCTGGTCCCCGCGCCCGAGAGGCGGAACAAGCCTCGGTGGACGAGATGTTAGCCAACGGGGTGATCACCCGGTCCAAGTCCGAATGGGCGTCCCCCGTTGTGCTCATACCCAAGTCAGATGGGAGCCTCCGTTTCTGCATCGATTACCGACGGCTGAACGCGTTGACCGTGCGAGATACTTACCCCATCCCCCGGATGGACGAGTGTCTTGACACGCTCGGGGAAGCCAAGGTCTTTTCTACCCTTGATTGTAACTCCGGGTACTGGCAAATTCCAGTCGCCAAGGAGGATCGACCGAAAACCACGTTTACGTGCCACGCCGGGACGTATCAATTCAACCGTATGCCCTTCGGGCTGATGAACGCCCCGGCCACCTTTCAACGTATGTTGGATATCCTCCTCTCAGGCTATCGCTGGAAGAGCTGTCTCATCTACCTTGATGATATCATAATCTTCTCCAAGGATTATGATACGCACCTCAAGGATGTGGACGTAATACTCCGTGCTCTGCAGCAGGAGGGATTATCACTTAAACTTAACAAGTGCAGGTTTTTTCAGGACTCTGTCGAGTACCTGGGTCATATCATTCGACCGGGCGAACTCGAGGTCCACCCGAAGAATGTGAAAGCGCTCTCAGAAGCGACTCAACCACGGACCCAGACCGAGCTGCGCTCGTTCTTGGGAATGTGTAATGTCTACCGACGTTTCGTCGATCATTTCGCCAAGATAGCGGCGCCCCTTACGGCTATGCTCCGAAAAGGAGAGCCGGATGTCCTTCCCAATCTGGATGAAGAGCAGACCACGGCCTTCCAGACACTGAAGGAGTGCTTAATTTCGCCACCAGTCTTAAAACTCCCAAGACTGGGGCGCCCCTACTCGCTGGATACGGATGCATCAGACGCTCAGTTGGGCTGCACACTACTGCAGACCCACGAGGATGGACACCGATACCCTGTCGGGTATTGGTCACGCACGCTCTCGTCAGCGGAACGCAACTACTCGACAACCGAGAAGGAATGCCTCGCCATCGTATGGGCGGTGCAGACGCTCCGCCCATACCTGGAAAGGGAGCGGTTCACGGTCAACACCGACCACCACTCCCTGCGGTGGCTGATGAACCTCGCCGATGCGAGTGGCCGACTGGCCCGGTGGCGCTTGCGCCTTGCCGAATATGACTTCGACGTAACCTACGTGAAGGGAATCAAGAACTGCCTCGCCGATGCGCTGAGCCGTATCCCATCTACGGGGGATACGACTGTCCCGACCGACGAAGAAATTCCTTGCTACTCCGTCCTGAATTTCGACGATGAGCCTCAGCATCAAGAGAAGACCTACGACCCCACCGACGTCGAAATTTCCGCGGGTTGCTACGCGCTGGACCCCCCGGCCTCGATGGCCGCGATAACCCACGAAGACTTCTCTCGTGAACAGCACTCCGACCCATTTTGTAAGGAGGTGACTTCCCGTCTTGAGAAGGGGGAGGGGTTCGCTGAATTGCGCCGGTCCCGATTCTTCGTGAATCAGGAAGGGCTGGTCTGCCGGAAAGCCCACCTCGACGGTGTGGAACAGATCGTAGTACCCACAACCCTCCGGGAAAGGTTGTTGTACTTGTCGCATTATCCCGCCACCTCCGGTCACCCGGGAGGCAGGCGATTGTTCTATACGCTAAGACAGCGGTTCTATTGGCCAAGCATGTCGGTGGACTCCTACTCGACCGTAAGGATGTGTCCCGACTGCGCGAAGGCACGCATCAAACTGCGGAAGCACAACTCTGAGTTGAAGACATTTCCTCCGTCAGGGCCCCTGGAGTACATCGCCATCGATATTCTCGGCGAACTTCCCCGTACACCAAGAGGAAACCGTTACCTCTTGGTGATGACGGACAGATACTCCAAGCTGACCAGGACGGTCCCACTCAAGAGGATTACCGCTGAAACGGTTGCTCAGGCGTTTATTTCCCACTGGGTGTTCGTATACGGCGCCCCAGTGAAACTTCTCTCCGATAACGGAGAACAATTCACATCGAGGTTTTTCCTCGCAGTGTGCAGGATACTCTCAATTGAGAGCGTGTTTACCACGGCGTATCACCCCCAAACCAATGGGCAGGTGGAGAGATTCAACCGTACGTTGGTATCAACCCTCCGGCATTACCTCGCCGATAATCAACGTGACTGGGATCAGTACACGGACGCACTGACTTACGGCTATAATTGCACGGCGAACAGGATGATCGGTATGCGACCGTTCGACCTGGTATTATCCCGGACCCCGAGTCCGTTATCCCTGCAACAAACGCCGCTGTTGGACCCATCCGCCTCAAGGGCGCAGTTCAAGATCCGCTACCTAGCGTGGCTCCGCAGCCTGATGTCGACGGCCAGCCGCCACTTGCTGGCCGGACAGGAGCGGTATAAGAACGATTTCGATAATCGGATACGCCACCCCACCCCGGACTATCGGGTGGGGGATCAAGTACTCGTAAACCGCGAGGCCGCGCTACGGTCCGAAGAGAAAACGGACAAGGACCGGGTTAACAATAAGCTCGCACCGCGGACCGAGGGACCCTTCCCTGTCGTACAGGTGGACGACCACACCGTCACCATATTACGGGGGACGGGACTGAAGGACCGGCTCTCTCGTGACCGAGTTGTCAAGGCACCCCCGTTGAGGAGCAACGTGGAGGATCCCCCGCTGGAACGGGTGGAGTCAGACGGGGAGGACAGTAACCTCCCCGAAGCTACCGCCTCAGAAGGGACCCTCGCTACACCGGCGACCGCGAGGTTGCGCACGCCGGGATTGATGGACGCTGTAACCAGTGGGGGAATCGAGGACAACCGCTCGAGACTCGCTGGGTACCGCTCTCAGGTCGAGATGACGGAGGGTCCGCCGCGTAGGGAAGAATCAGACTCGTGCCCTGCTACGCGAGCGCGAACCGCGAGGGAGAGCCCTATAACTACGGAGCCAACAGTGGCCCCTACGGAACCACCCGCGCCCCGCCGCGACAGGGCCTCCGCCCCCCCGGCGACCGACCCCGCTTACCGAGCGTTCATCTCGTCTGGTGCGGTGCACCTGGCCGCGAGGTGCACGTTCCGACCCGACGCCTTCCGCGTACCCCTACGCGTGCCATCGGGGCAGGCCCTACCTCCGGCTTCCTCTGCGGGAGACCCCAACGACGTCTACGTCGTGCAATCGCTAACCGGGCACGGGCCGGGAGATGACGGGCTCCCCCTGTTTCGCGTACGTTGGTACGGGTACAGCGA
Source organism: Chondrus crispus (assembly GCF_000350225.1). Taxonomy (NCBI): domain Eukaryota; phylum Rhodophyta; class Florideophyceae; order Gigartinales; family Gigartinaceae; genus Chondrus; species Chondrus crispus. The sequence continues at coordinate 94,887 of NW_005179241.1, forward strand.
CGCCGAGTCGACCTGGGAGCCCGCCCGTCATATCGACTACAACACGGTCGCGCGATACTGCCGGAAAAAGCGGATACCCATCCCCGACCGTGCACTATGGCGGCATCCCGACAGCGTGGGACTCGGGAATTAGAAGGGTGAACCGCGCCCCCGTACCTTCTCAGGAGGTACGCGGGGTAGTTATCATAAGGCCCATGGAAAACGCTTCTGTACAGCGCGACTCGCCACCGGACGGCCGGCCCCGACAATGTTGGTCGCAGCGAATGACCCTCAATTTTTGGTTTCGACTTTTGGAAAGGGAAGTTTAAAATTGGTTAAATTTTTGGGGGGTTGTCCTCTGTGCCAGCGGGGCCTCATCGAGCGGCCAGCAAGAACGCCGAGCGGACGGTATGAAGTGGCGTGGCCAACTACGATACTCGCTCGACGAGGGAATTGACTCGCCTATGCGAGGAGCAACGTTAATCCGTGCCTCCCTTCGTGGAGAACTTCAATACTCGTTCGACGAGGGAATTGACTCGCCTATGCGAGGAGTATCGTCAATCCGTGCCTCCCTTCGTGGGGAACTACGATACTCGCTCGACGAGGGAAATGACTCGCCTGTGCGAAGAATAACGACAATACTCGCCGGCCGAGGACTCTGGCCGTGCTTCCCTCCGTGGAGAATTACAATACTCGCTCGACGAGGGAATTGACTCGCCTATGCGAGGAGCAACGTCGATCCGTGCCTCCCTTCGCGGAGAACTACAGTACTCGCTCGACGAGGGAATTGACTCGCCTTTGCGAGGAGTAACGTAATACTCGCCTGACGAGGACCCTCTGGCCGTGCTTCCCTCCGTGGAGAATTACAATACTCGCTCGACGAGGGAATTGACTCGCCTATGCGAGGAGCAACGTCGATCCGTGCCTCCCTTCGCGGAGAACTACAGTACTCGCTCGACGAGGGAATTGACTCGCCTCTGCGAGGAGTAACGTAATACTCGCCTGACGAGGACCCTATCCGTGCCACCCTTCGTGAAGAATTGCAGTACTCGCTCGACGAGGGAATTGACTCGCCTGAGCAAGGAGTAACGACAATACGCGCTGGACGCGAACTCTGTCCGACCCCACCCTTCGAAAAACGGGTCGTTACTTACCCCAGAAGGCCCTCGGAGGGAGGAACTGACTCCCCCGAACGGACAGGGTGCACTGACCCACGCGGCGGACCCGGACGAAAGGGGGTAAGTGACTAGTTTACTCGTCGCACTACAGTGGGTAAAACCGACTAGGATCCTGCCGGTACGCCTCCCTCTTCCTCGTAGTCAGCCAAGGACTCCTCCGGCACCGCGTCCCCCGCGGGACCCCCCTTCGCGCCCGACACCTCCGTCGGCCCCGCCGCCTCGGCTGCCAAGGCCATCTCAAGACCCTCCGCGACAAGAGCGGGTGTCCCCGTTGCCACCGCCAAGTCACCCGGTGGCTCGGGCTCGGTCACCCCCTCGCCCCTCGCCGGGGATGAGACGGGCTCCCCCACCTCTGTCGTGGGGGTCGTTCCTGCCACGAGGCGTCGCACCCTCTCCCTGAGGCGGGGATTGTCCAGCAGCGCCCGTAACTCCGCGTCCGTCATCGTCGTCGGATCGCGCTCCCTCGCCACCTCTATCGGCGGATCTCCCGGTCCCTTCTCGCCGCCCATCTCCACGTCCGCCGGGGACGGCGAGACGACCGACACCAGCGCGCGCGCGCTCGGGGACGCGTCATCGCGCCCTCCACCGGGTGTCTTCCCGAAACCGACCCCGCGTAGCGGTCCGCGCGCTCCGCCGGCCTCTCCGGCGGGTCCATCACCGCGTCGCCGCACGCGAACCACTCCGGGGTCCTCCCCCGGGACATCCTCGCGCCTCCTAACGCGCTCCTCGCCGCCACCACCACCGGCGTTGACCTCCTCCGCCTCCCGTAAGTACTCGGGCTGAGCGAGAGTGAGAGATCCGGACTCGATCCGTACCCAGTTTCCGCGGTCAGCTCGACCCGCGTCGTGCCTCCGCCCAGGGGAGTTATGTCTCGACCGGGGGTTATCGAAGTGATGCCCCTGATTGTATGGCACGCGAGGCCAATCAATGGCCTCGTGAAGATCTAACAGGGCTTGTAAGCGATCCTGCAGCACCGCCCCGCCTAACACTCGTGTGAGGTCCAAGCGTCTTAACCACTCCACAACCATAGTTGGGAGGACATACAACCGCCCGTCGTAGGTCGACCATAAGAAGCGCTTAGCGACAATGGCGAGCCACTCGCTCAGGAAGACCATCCAGCGGGGGGATTGAGGATCGGCCATCATACTCATCCCATAATACACCAAACACGGTGGCAATTCCGCAAGGAAGTCCGCAGGGACTTCGTACTGCGCAAACCACGCGGGTAGCTCGGGGTACCGCGCGGTCAGGAAGTCGCGTTCGAATGAGGTAATTTCTACCCACTCGTACGCGACGAAGACCCCCATCCGGTTCCGCATCCGACGCTCATACTTCAGCTTTTGGTGCATCGCGGGGTCTCTCCTCCGCTCGGGCTGACTCTCGAACCCTGGAGGGAGGATCGGCTCGCTCCAGGACATCAGCTCAACCGCTGGCTCCTCCTCCCGTAGACGGAGATTGTCCATAACTCGCTTTAATCCAGCGACATACACCCGGTCGGCTTCCGTGCGATAGGCCCACGTATCTAAGTCCCACGCACGAGGGACGGTCCGATTGCAAGGTGTCCGGCGCATCCGCTGCCGAAGTAACTCCACGAAGGCCACCCGGGCCCGCGTGTCCTCCCGCCGAAACCCTGGGCGTAGGAACTCAGGCTCCACAACCAAACGGTGTGAGAAGTCCCTGGATGTCACAGCCGCCAGGCTGAGCCCCCCCGGGAGCTCCCCGGTCGCTGCAGCGTAACGCTGAATCATCTCCGCATCGCGCAAGCCCGCGGGGGACAAAAACGGCGCCCTCTCGAAAAGAAGTGCGTCGTCGTACATATTTCGTCCCCATAAGTCGTCCGGGCGGGGCCATTCTTCGTCCCGGTCGACCGGACGTACCCCGAAGGTGTACATGCCCCCCCTTTTTTCGGCTGCTCTGGACGTCGGGATCGGAGACGGAGCCTCGTGGGCGACACTAAAGAAACAGAAAAAACGAGGCAGGGGTCTCGCGCGTCGGACGATGGCACGATATCGGTACCTCGCACCGCACTACCCTCTTGTAACAGAGTTCCCCCCTCCTCGCGCGCCATCGCGCCGCCGGGAGATTGTACGCTGTCCCGGGACGGTACACGCCTCCGCCAGAATCCTCATCCATAGGGATGCCCGATTCGAAGAAAGGGGCTGTAGCAGAATGGTTAATTTCGTTTGAATTTGCAGACAGCGGGAGTGACTCCCGCTCCCTCCAAGGGGGCGCGCCGCCGGTTCGACCGGTCCGACACCGCCGGGAGCACACCAACCTTCGGCGGATCCTCGGACCGCGCGTCGTTATCCCCACCCGACGGCGTGTTCTTCGGCCAACGGGTGATGGGTAAGCCCCGGCGCTCGCCGAACGAAGCGCGTCTACACTCTCGCGCGTGTCCACCCCTCCCCTTCCCAGGGGGGTGGAATAAGCTATCTCCCTCGAGGACGCCGGACCCCTCTCGCCCTCGTGGTGAGAGTGCCCCCTCCCTTCCTAAGGGAGAAATTTCTGACCCGGGCGACGAGGGAATCGGTTCCTCGCACTCACTCGCCCCTACCAAAAAGGGAAAAAAAGGGGAGAGAGAAGGGGGAAGGAAGGTCGCGTGGTCAGGGGGACACGCTCGCGCTGATCCAAGGAAGGTCGTGTGGTCAGGAAGACACGCTCGCGCTGATCGCCGGGAAGGATGGGCCAATAAGTTCAACGACAAGGCACCACACGGAAGCCAGGGAGGCAAGGTTCGGGCCGAGGACACCGCGTCCCATTTCATGTCGCACGCGTACTCGCGGACACGACCCACCTCACCTCCTCTCCCGAGCTCTCGCCTGATCCTCGCCAAGCGGACTCTAACTGCGGAGGGCGGGTATGTCGGCAAGGGCGGGGCAATGACCGCCGGATTCAAGGTTCGCGGGGACGCTCTACTCTGAGAGGGGGGCTATGTAGAGCACTGACCGCCCGCTCAATCGCGGTGCTGTACTGTAGCACACGCGGAATGCCTCACTATCATGAGTGAGATATATACCACGTGTAACCGTGTATCCAAACCCCCCCCCGCTCGTGTCCGGGTGTAAGCTCCATGGAGCCCTGTCGAAGTACTGACAGTTCTACCCACGTGTACCCGTGTTATCCCTCACGTTAATCGTGTCATTTCCCACGTGTAGTGGTTGTCATACCTCCCCAAGAGGAGTTTCTCCGGCCATCGCCGCCGTCGTCCAATTTAGTATTTTTAGTTTAATTAATTATAGCTCCGACGTCAGCTAGTATATAGCCGACGTCCGACCCTTAGTAAAACGGTACGAAGCTTTGGGTCTAGAACTCGGGTTTCTGGAACGGAGTCGTAGCCTCGCGTCGGTCCCCGTCCCACGACGGTACCCTGCGAGCCATCTACGTCCCGATTCCCTCCTGCCTCTACCGCGCGCGTCGTCCCGCCACGCCCGGCTCTCCGCGCGACAGCTGTCCCTACCGCTCCGCCCCTCCTGGGCTCTGTTTCCCACTTTTTCCCTTACTTTCCCTACTGCGCTTCGCGCCCGGCCCCGTACCGGTCCCTTACGGGTGGTCTCCCGATAACCCCCTACACGCGCCCCCGAACGCGCGCGCTCTGCCAGAGGGGGATCCCACCCCTTCCCCCTCAGTGCACGACACGAGTGAAGACTTTTCCCGTCTGTTCGGGGATGGAGATCAAGGCGAGGAAGATGACCACCCAGAACGCAAACGGGCGAAGCGTCGGTTGTTCGAGCTCCATAGACGCGAGCCAGAGGAAGACGTCGACGACATTGTGCAGGCTAGTGCAACAGAGATGGACAAAGTCGCCCAAACTCAAGTCGTGGAAGACGTCATCGTTCCCACCCGTCGTGAGTCCGTGGCAGGTTCCTTGCCGAGTCAGCCACGGGGCTCCAATTTCTCTCGAGAATTTGAGGAAAACTCTAACCACGGAGTACTTCGAGTCATGCGAGAACTGCATGCTCGTTTGGAGAAGCAGCTTGCCATTGAAAAGAGGGAAATTCTTGGTGCAATCAAGGCTGTATCTTCTCGTGTCTCCACTTTAGAGAGGACGTTATCACGCTGCCAGGACGCCGTCAACATTGTTCTTCTGAATTACGCACTGCCGAAGACGGGAAAAGCAGCCGAGAAGGCCTCTTTGATCGACCTCCTCAGGCCTATGGAGGACATATTT